>NC_089585.1:130383074-130671231 GCF_019320115.1 Miscanthus floridulus | reverse complement strand
GTCAGGACGTGATCAGCGTCCGGTCAGTAGCAGAAAAGTAGGATTTCGCTCCAACGACTACTTTCTCAGTGGGGCTTATAAATAGACCCCCAACCGACCATTTGAGAAATGGTGGAGCTAAGGAAACATATCTAGGGTGTTGATACACCATTTTAATGATCTCCACTTGCATAGTGCTTAGTGTTTCATTAGGTGATTAGCGTAGGTGCTTAGGTTGATTAGACCACCGCTTATGCACTTGCTCTAGGTTTAGGCCTAGTGTTTAGTGAGGTTTGCATACCTCTTACCACTCGGTGCTTGCGCGCACCATTGTTGTATATCAGAGGGGCTTGTAGTCTTGCGAGATCACACCAACCGCGTTTGTGGTGTGGCCGCCACCGTGTACCGGAGGAAACAAGGCCCGCGGCGTTTCGGCCGGAAGCTTGATAGTGAAGACGGCGGGGAGCATCCGGGAGAGGCTTGCCGGAAGGCACGTCGGAGACCCACTTGCGCATGGGGAAGGCCTGAGGCTATCCACGGAGTTACCCGACCGGGAGCTTGGCCCTTGCGAGGGATTCCTTGCGAGGGGCTCTAACGAGAACTAGGGGGAAGCTTGCGTGCTTCTCGATACCTCGGTAAAAATACCGGAGTCGTCGATGGGAGTTTGCATATCTCTACCTTGCTCTTTAGCTTCTGCATTTACATTAATTGTATTACTCCTTTTACGGTAGAGATAGCAACACATTAGCAAAACTGTAGTTGCATATTTAGAAAGTTTATCTTTTGTATAGGTTTTGCTAAGGTTAGAAAAAGAGACCGTAGTTTAGAAGTAGACATTGAAGTTGCCTAATTCACTCCCCCTCTTAAGCGTCATGATCCCCTTCATGGAGGTCTAGCTAGTGACGCACTAAAATCGACTTATCAAAGGCCCATCCAACGCTTGAACTCTATTTAATGATTCTCCTTACTTATTCCTATTTAATTTACTGTACAAGCGGCTCACCTATCCTCATCAACATAATCGTTTGCGCAGGTTAACTAAGTTGATTTATGGTGCTGTGTCATTTTATATCTATTAATAGATCGGGTGTGAACTTGAAATCTCTACGAATATATGTCATAGTCTCATCTCTAGTTGTGCCAAATAATTTTTCAACAAGTTCCATAGCTGCATATATATGATTTTTACGAGTTTGCAAAATCTCCAATATTTGTGGTGTTTTCACCACCTGTCATGAACACGAGGTGTAGGCGGGTAAAGATTTGAATGAATCCTCCAGCTTTCTTTGTGTATTCAGTTCTCAATAATCTACCATTGTGTGTGTATGATGTCCGTATTCGCAATTCCAAGAGAGGTTCCCAAGAAGTTAGACTGCTAATATTAAAATATTAAAATTTTACAGGCAAAGTGATGAACAAATGAAGGGGCAGGACTGAAAAATATTGTTCCGGCTGATTGTTGTGAGAGAAAAATACTGTTCTGGCAGGACATGAATAGTGATTTCGTGAGGTGGTTGGCCAGCCAGCCGAACACTGCCGAAAAAGTACCGACTTGCAAAATGGTGCATTTGTGCCGCCCTAGAGACAACGGAGATCTAGGGATTCAAGACCTCCTGATACAAAAAGTATCACTTTGCTAAGAGGGTATTTGGTTTGTGAAATAAAGCAATACATCCGTCACCATCTCATTACTCACGAGCTAATAATTAGTACTAATATAAGGAATGCGTGAATGGACTCGGGATGTATCACCCTATCTAAAATGGATTGATTCCCCCAAACCAAACACTCCATAAGTAAATGGCTTTTAAAATTGCTCACAGCTAATGACTTAGAGCATCTGCACCAGATATCATATCCAATCTCCTATATCTAAACAGTAGTATTTTAGGAGATGAAGGTGCTACAACAAATCTCGTATCTCATGTCATATACCAATATTTTTTAAGAAATCTCCTAAAAGAAGCATTCTCTCTGCTAAATAAATGAGATAACCATCTCTCCCATATACCTAAAGAAATATATGAGACACATTTTAGGCAATCTGCTACAGCAGTACTCTCCTATATCATAAATCGATTTTAGGGCATTCCCTTAAAGCATCTTATAGGAGATGCAATATAAGAGAACTGGTGGAGATGATCTTATATGACAGCAACGAATTAGTAACAATTACCTAAGAAGTAAGCCTTTAGTACAAGTGGGGACTCACATTTTTTTTACCAGTTTTATGAAGATGAAGTGCCTTTTTTCCACTTTGGAGATTTTATTATAAATGAGGCATGGTTCCCCAATTAGATTATGAAAAGATAAGTGGTTGGAAACATAACCTTACGGGAACAATTTCCTTGCTTATACAAAATTGTAAGAAACAAATATGATACAATAGCGAAAGTTATGAGCTCTTTCCCACCTTACCTGTCATGGCGTAGAGATCTTAGGCCCAAAACTAGTAGCGTGAGTAAGCTGCATGCACAAATTACAAGTACATATTGTGGTGAGCCAAGAGCATTGCTGGAACTTGCACCAAGATGGTAATTGAGTGCTCGGCGAAATCGCACTACCGTACCAAGCCATGATCCACAGTGATGTCCTAAACATTAAAAACACCTATGGAAACTGAAAGCACCGTTAAAGGCTAAGATTTTCCTAGGATATTTATGCCATGGTATACTACTAACAAAGAATAATTTAGCCAAATGCAGTTAGCAAGGAGACCTGATGTATTGCTTCTGTCGTAATGAGGAGACTATTAACCACCTATTTTTCGAATGTCGGTTTACTAGTGCAAGGTTGTCTATTATAAATGTGGTTTCAAGACCATCACAATCTCGTAGCATATCATATATGCTTGGTGGATGGCTATGGGGCATCGGAAATGAACTGGAAATACTGGTCCTGCTTGAGGTGGGAGCAACATGTTGTCGCTATAGTTGTTATCTTCTTTGCATGTTACTTATCTAGTTATCCACGGGCTCTGTACCTAACTTATACTTCAAAAGCCATGCTCACGGGATTTGAGTGTGGTGACCGGGGCATGGCGACAATTGAAGAAGGTAGTCCTTCTACAGGTGAGAGCAACATGTTAGTCGCTATAGTCGTTATCTTCTTTGCAGGTTACTTAATTATCTAGTTATCCATTAGCTCTGTACCTGACTTACACTTCAAAAGCCATGCTCACGGGATTTGAGTATGTGGCATGGAGACAACTGAAGAAGGTGGGCAAGGATCTTTTTAGCCTAAGTGTATGAGTGGCAGTCGGATTGATAGTCATTAATTAGTCTATTTGTTTTATTCAAAATTCTGTGTTACGTTGGTTGTGTGTATTTTAAAATGCAGAGGTCGGAATTGATCTAATAAGACTGTCAACTCCATGCGTGCAATTGTGTTGAAACTTGGAAGGAATAAAAAGTTTCTTTATTAAAAAAACTTTACGTGTGCATTTGCCGTGCCTATGCTGCTATGCATAATAGACGACGATCCGTGTATGGAAAGGAGATTTAACTTTTTATCATTATAATAATCGCCACCTCCTGAGATCTCACTTCAACGGATGGCAATACGATTTTAGCGCGCAACGTAGAGAAGAGATACAGAAATGCCACATTTGCACTCGTGGCACGACAGCGCGTGAGTCCACGTCGGATCTGAGGCAGCAAGGGGGTGGCAAATGACCGCGGCTGCCCCTGCCCTCTGCTGCTAACCCAGGCGGGCCGCACTCAGTCGCCTCGCCCGGCCCATTTCCCCGCTCGTTCTTCGTCTTCCCGGTCTCGCCGTAGCCCTCCGACGACGCCGCCGCCTTCCTCTCCCTCCTTCCTCTCCCAGCTTTCTCGATGGATTGAAGGTACATGTGGACCGCCATTGTCGCCATCCCGCTCGTTTTATTGCACTGGTTATGATGAGATTGTAGGTTAGGTTAGGGTTCCTACCAGTGATGGTGAAATTGTCCGCCTTCCTTGCTTCGTAGGCCGTTGATGTAGTGGCTTCTGTTGCGGTGGAGATTGAAGGAGACGCAATGGATTGGAGTGGTTGCCCTATTTGGTAAGTTAAACTTCAGTGCACTTCGTCCTCGCTTTGATTCCGGATTAGGAAGATGGTGTGTAGTAGGATAGTGTCTAACAGTTTTATTTGTGTTTCTGTTCGTTATTGTGTCAGGATTGATCCTGGCAACGCATTTAGATTAGTTGTTAAGGTTTCTAAGTATGTTGCTGATGGTGAGTACGGGCAAGTAGAAATGTCACCGCAGGAGCATGAACTATGGCTGAATAGGACTGTGCAGTTTTCTCTGTCTAAATTTCATGATGAAATGGCCAGTAAGATAATCTGGGGACCTTCACAGAAATTGGATGTTTGGGTGGTTGACAGTGACAGTGAATCTGAATGGAAAGTTAGGAGGGATAAACATTTTGAGCAGCTAATAAAGGATAGATGGGATGACAGGGTAGCTGTGCTTGTAGTGGATGTAGTCAGCAAACATGCTCAAAGTGCCAATGGTAGCTCTGGTGCTAGGTGTGCATCTGGTGTCACTTCTGCACAAGGCAGTGCTGCTCCTGGTAATGCACAAGGCAGTGCTGCTCCTGGTAATGTAGAAGGCAGTGGTGACACCGGCAGCTCTCCACCTCCATCTTTGCCAGTGGAAGAAGCAGAAGAGGTTGATTGGGCTGAGTTGACTATATTGGCAGAGCCTAATGAGGATGGAGAGGCCAAGGAAGTTGCTGATGAGGACAAAGTGTATGAAGCAATGGGTTTCAAAGCAGCAGATGAAAGAGTAGATGAAGCAGCTAGGGAAGCTGTGCCTATCCCTACCATGACAGCTGAGATGCAGAGTGATATGGCAGAAGGAGCTGTACCAGTTGATGATCATGTGGATGAGGAGCCAGTGTTTGATTGGGACAAGGATAATCCAGATATGTCTGTAGGGGTTTCTTACCCTTCTATGGATGATTTTAGATTAGCTGTGAGACAACATGCAATTGTCAAGGAGTTTGAGCTTCATACTGCACACTCTGATACATCAAGGTTTAGGGGAAATTGTGCTTCTCTTGGATGTCCTTGGATTATTAGAGCTAGAACCCAACACGATGGGAGTGTCAGGGTATTTTTTTATAGATTTGTTTTGTTTCATTTAAACTGTCTGGCTGTTATGTTTGTCTGGTTACTTATGTTTGGCTGTTTTGTGCATGTGTAGGTGCAAATTAATCAAGGGCAACATAATTATGCCTCTAGAAGCAGAGTGGTTGGCAGGATGGCCTCACAAGCTTGGGTGGCAGAGAGGGCTATTCCACTACTCAAGAAGAAGCCAAGCATGGGTCCAAAGGAAGTGCAAGAAGAGCTATAGACCAAATACAAGATTGAGATCCCCTACCAAACTGTAGTGTATGGCAGACAGAGAGCAGCCAACAAGCTTTTTGGTAAGTGGGATGACTCCTTTGATTGGTTGTATAGATTTAAGGCAGAGGTAGAGATGAGATCACCTGGTACCATAGTTGAGATAGTGTCGGAGTTTCGAACAAGCACCGGCTAGTAAATTTATATTTATGCGTGTTAGGCCCGGATGGTGCGCTAAAGGACACAAGGTTTATACTAGTTCGGGCTGAATGTCTCTACGTCCAGTCTATTGCTGCTCGTGTTATTAGCACTGAAAATGGTTCGTAGTAGGGGGTACAAACGGTCGAGAGAGGGACTGGTCCTAGGTCTCTGATGGAAGGGTCGAAAGGATGCCAAGAGCCTGGTGGCAGCCTGGCTGTGTGTGCAATGTGTCAAACTAAACTCTCTATGAGTTCGTTTGTGTGTGGGTTGTCCATCAAGTGTCGATCCAAGTCTCCCTCTTTTTAGTGGGGAGCCCTGCCCTCCCTTTTATAGACTAAGGGGGAGCAAGGGTTATCGATGAGAGAAAGAGGAAAATACCAAGGGTATAGAAGGTCCTTCGAAGGATCCGGGTCTTCTTTTTTTCCCGCGCCTGCCCTACATAACATGGCAGATCGTGTCAGAAGCGGCATGTTTGTTGATCTTCGTAAGCCATGCCCTGGCCTCATTTAGCAAGTGGGTGCGTCCTGTCCCGCCCCCGCGGGTGGCGTGTCGGATAGGGGTGTCGATCTGCAACCCCGTAGGGAGCAGATGGCGCGGTGACTGCTCGTTCGCCACTGTAGAGGATAGGAGTCCCCCCTTGGAACATAATGGTTGTCGTATGTCCATGTTGGGTTCTTCGCCCGAGGGCTGAAGGCGGCGCCTACAACACTGTAGGGCGAAGAGCATGCGCCTACAACACTATTTAGGCTCTGCCATGCCTGGAAGGGTCTAAGCGCCCATCCCATCGCGCCCTGATGGTACTTTCCTACAGGGGCGCAGGACATGGTCCTCGATGCTGTGGTTGACCTGAACGTCTTGTCTTACCCTATGCCTATCATCATTGAAGGAGCAGGGTGCGGTTGTCAGGTGAGGCGGAGCCAGCCTTTAGACATCGGGCGAGGCGAGGTAAATCCCTCGGGGGTCAGCGAGGCGGAGCCAGCCCTCAGGGTCGGGCAAGGCGGAGCCCAACCCTTGGGGTCAGGCGAGGCGGAGTCCATACCTCGGGGGTCGGGCGAGGCAGAGTCTTGCTTTTAACCGTTGGGTGAGGCAAAGTCTGGCCCTAGACGTCGGGTGAGGCGGACCCCGTCCTCAGCCCTTGGGTGAGGCAGAGCTAGCCCACGAGCGTCGGGCGAGGTGGAACCAAACTCCCATCGCTTGGGCAAGAAGCGCAGTAGTGCTCTTGTCCATCCAGGAGTTTTTAACGTTCGATGGTTATTAGTTCCATCTCCTTGGGTACCCCGGTATTAGGTCCCCGACAGTAGCCCCCGAGCCCCCCGGTGGTTCGGACAGAATCGCCCGGGGGGTGTTTTGATTTCGTTGGAGTTAATTCACCAGAGGGTGCGCGCGAGCGCACCTGGTGGGTGTAACCCTGAGCCCCCGGGTGATTCGAGTAGAATCGCCCAGGGGGTGTTTCGATTTCGTCGGAGTTAATTCGCCAGAGGGTTCACGTGAGCGCACCCGGTGGGTGTAGCCCCCGAGCCCCCAGGTGATTCGAGTAGAATCGCCGGGGGTAGTATCGGACCCTCCGTGGGTAAGGCCGTAAGACTTGGTTTTTTCGTCAATTGGATATTTTTAAGGGAATCGTGATATCCTGTTCACGGGGATTTCATTTAGGGCCGGCCTGGCTAGGGCTCGACTACGGATCGAGGCCCTAGTGATGCTTGCGTCCTTGAGTCCTGGTCATTTTGTAGGCCCATCCTTCATTGGGACGGCCTTTGGGCTCTGGGGCCCTAGGCGGGCCAGAGAGAAAGGCTTTGTGACCCGTGTTCCCTCGGTGGGAAGAGAGTCCTGGTCCACCTAGGGAAGGCGAACCGCCTGGCATGACTTTTGCGGGAAGGGATAGGGATCGTGTGCGCGTGTCCCGTGATGTGGCGCGGCAGTGTGTCGTCGCGGGCTTGGAGATCGAGGTGGACCGTTGCCCTTCTCGCATCCGTCGCCCCTATAAAACCATGGGGTTTGCCCCTAGGGTTCCGTACTTTGCCTCCTTGCCCACGCATTCTCAGCCTCTGCCGCTAATGGCCTGAGCTTCTTGCACCCATACTGCTCCCTCCGTCAAACTTGCTGCTGCCTTCTTCCCCGTGCTGCTCCCGCCGTCGCAATGGACCCGGGGTATAGATCCAACATCTCCCCTCAGCGCTTAGAGGGCCTCGTCTGCCGAGGCCTCCTTCGCCCGTTGACCGCCGTCGAGGAGTGGCAGCTGCTCGGTGAAGAGGACGAGCTGCAGCCGCCCGAAGGGTATGTCGTGTCTTTTGCCCACTTCCACAAGCAGGGATTCGCCATGCTCGCCCATCAGTTCCTTCGGGGACTGCTGGACTACTATTAGGTGGAGCTACAGCACCTTACCCCCAACAGGATCTAGCATATTGTGGTGTTCGTCGCCCTGTGTGAGGGGTTCTTGGGGATCAGTCCCCACTTTGACCTGTGGCGGTATCTTTTTGTCGTCAATCTTCTGACGAGGCGGGCCAGGAAGCAAGAGCTGCACGTGCCGGTGGGGTGCACCGGCATCCACCTCTACCACCATCGGGCAGGAGCATACCCACTAATGCGTCTACCCACCTCCAACAAGGGGTGGTATTCGCAATGGTTCTATGTCAAGAATGACGCCGCCGCCCCCTTGCCAGTTTTCACTGGGCGCTACATCGTGGAGGCCCTAGAGTCGTGGGGGTGGGGTGTCACGGCCAAGGGAAAGAAGCATCTCCACGGCCTTCTCGCCGCCCTCCGAACTCTAAAGAACAGGGTCATGAAGGGATCAGGGATTATCGGCGCCTACCATGCGAGGAGGGTTGCGCCGCTGATGGCGCGTGCGCTTCCCCTATATCAAATGGTGCTCGGAGCATCGTGCGAAGGGACGGTGCTTGCCGACAAAGCGCTCCCTCCCTCTGAGGTGGTGCAACGCATCAAGGAGGCGATGGAGCCTACGAAGGACTCTGTCGGTGCCGTCCTTGACTTCGTGTACCCGATGCCGGGGCATCCCCCAATGCGGTCGGAACCAGGGTTTGTTGAGTTCATAAGTTTTCTTTCCCCTTGTTCCTCCTTTCACTTGAATTTCTGACCCCCTGATGCTAACCTCGGGATAACGAGACCAGCCGGGGGGTTGTTCTTCTAGGACAGCCCATCTCCACTGCCGAAGGACCCAACCTGGATGGCAACAAACCGCGCCATGGCCGGTTGGGACAAGAAGACGAGGGAGCTCGTGAAGAAAAAGGCGATACAGAAGCAGCAAGCTCGAGATCGAGGCGAGGAGACTGGCAGTGAAGACGATGACGACGAGTCCGACGAGGCAGTAGCCGGCATGGATTGGGGTGACCTAGAGGACGAGGACTCGTTGTCCACGCAGGGACCCTTCCCGTTCCATGCGGGGGGAAGCGAGTCCGCGAGGACGGAGGAGCCAGGCCTACCCCTAGGTCTGGTGGGAGCCAGTGGATCCACCGTCACCCTCGGGGTGCCGGCGGAGGATCGGTGGATGGGAGGTGATGGATCCGTGGCTGCCCCCAAGGTGCTGGTGGAGGGGGGTGGCTCTGTCATCGCGTCCCTAGAGCCGATGGAGGGGAGCGGCTCTAGCGCCGCGCCCAATGAGCCAGTGGAGGGGAGCAGCCCTGTCGCCGCGCCCCCTGAGCCGATGGAGGGGAGCGGCCTTGTCGCTGTGCCCCATGAGCCGATGGAGAGGAATGGTCATGTCGCCGCGCCCCATGAGCCGATGGAGGGGAGCGGCCTTGTCGCCGCACCCTCGAGGTCAAGGGAGACGAGCCCCCTGCCTCGGAGCAGGGGGTAGGCTCGAAATGGTCCCGCCCACATGAGTTGGAGCAGGGGTTTGGGGGTTCATCCCCAAAATGTACCCACCGCTCAAAAGCGCCAGAGTATGCCACCGATTCCCCTCGTCTTTTCCCTTTATTTTTCTGTTTCGGCCTTATGCCTTTTTCTTTTTTTGTAGATTCTTCTGATGGGCCACCCTCTAGGGCCGACGCCCAAGAAGAGCCTTGCCCTTTAGGCAGGATGGATGGCGCTGCCCGACGTTGCCCCTGTTTTAGGTAGGAGTGGCGCTGACATTGCGGCCTCGTTGGCCGGTCTGGCGGCGCCTGTGGTGGCGCCTGTGCCCTCGATGGTTGCCGAGTAGGCGGCCATGACCGTGCTAAGCTAGGAGCAGCCAGATGCAGCCATGGTGGTGTCCGAGGGTGTGGCGCAATCCGTGCCCCCGATGGCCCAAGTGACGGCGCCTAACGTGGGCCGTGCGGAGTCGGATGCAGCTGTGGTGGCATCCGAAGGAGCAACGCAGTCCATGCCACCGGAGGCCTAGACGGAGGTGGCCGCGACTGCGATAAGCCCGGCGGGGTCGAACACTGCCATGGTGGCATCCGAGGGGGTGGCGTAATCCATGCCACCGGCGGCCCAGGCCGTGGCGCCCGGGGCAGGCCAGATGGAGGAGTACATGGTCGGAGGACCTGTAGAAGGTCGTCCCCGGCCCTGTTGTCGGGGGGCAGCCTCTCCCCCAGGCGGGGCAAGCCGCCGCTCCAGTGGATGGCCGCTCAGGACCCAACGTCGGTTCTTTTCTCGCTTGACGCTGCTTCCGAGAGCATGGAGCGGGAGAATCTTGACATCGGGTTCTCGGCTATGATGGATGCCTTGAGCTAGGCCAGGGGTGCCCTACATGAGATCCTTGTTCCTACTGGCCAGGTACTAGCCTAATCCTCTCCCTTGTTTTCTTCTCTCTTCGCGTATTTTTGTGTTTTCGTATTTTTGATACCGGTCTTCTTTTCAGTGTATCGTTGCTCATAGCTGGAACAAATCTCGGTTCCTCCATGAGCAAAAGGCGGAGTGGGACCGCCTTACCAAGGAGGCCCGGCTGCGAGGAGATGTGGGCGCGCAGCTTGCTGCCGCCTAGCAGCGGGAGGTCGAGGCGCATCAGGACACGGAGGAGTTCCATGGGATGTTCGAGGACTTGTTGGCGAGGGTGAAGCTAGACGAGGAGGCGGCCGCCAAGCTTCAAAAGGAGCAGGACGAGCTGCTATAGAAAGATGTCGCGGCCAGCGAGCAGGCCGTCGAGCTCCTGGTGGAGCTAGAGATGGAGCGGGACCTCAAGCTGAAGGCTGAGGAGAGGTCCACGGCGTTGCAGTAGAGGGTGGACCGGGACGCCGAGGTGATCGCCCGATTGCACGAGGAGCAGGACGAGCTATGCCAGACTGAGGAAAGACTTCGCTCGGAGCGCGGCACAGCCCGTGAGGATCGTGATCGGGCCATCCGGGAGCGCGACGAGGCACGCGGGGTGGTCGATTCCCTCTGGGCGAATCTTGGAGCCGCGGTGAACCAAAGGTTGGACACCGAGAGCGTCACTGCTAGGCTAGACAAGGAGCTTACCAAAGTGCGAGGGATCCTTCGGACCAAGAGTGACGAGCACGACCTTCTATTAGCCGCTGTCGGGGTGGTCACCGATGCCCTGAGGGTGGCACAGACGATGGAAACCAGCTTGCTCGTGGCTCATGCCGTGGGTATCACGGCGTGGGTGGGCCAACTTGAGGAGGACGCCTTTCGCGTCAGGATCACCCAAGCCTTCGTTGTCGCCCATTCCCATTATGATCGGGAGATCAACCTGGAGGTAATGAGCCAAGGCTTCGCGCCTATTTATGAAGATGCTGAGCTGGACGAGATGGAGAAGGCGGTGACTCCCCTTGCATGGAACCTGGCGAACAGGCTGAAAGAAGAGGTTCTCCCTTCGCGGAAGTAGTTAGT
Organism: Miscanthus floridulus; assembly: GCF_019320115.1. Lineage (NCBI taxonomy): Eukaryota > Viridiplantae > Streptophyta > Magnoliopsida > Poales > Poaceae > Miscanthus > Miscanthus floridulus. Next base: position 130,659,960 of record NC_089585.1, on the reverse strand, counting down.
TGAATAAGTTTGATAAACACTTATCTGTAATATGTGAACAAGTGTCGGTACTTTTATGTCCGAAAGCGGATTCGTGACTTTGTTTCGCACTTTTGTTTTGTTTGTTTGATCTTACCTTCTTCCTTTTTTGCTATGAAAAAAGATTTACGCGATCCGACCCTTCTGTTTGTTTAAGACTGTAGGGCCCGAGGTGTTTAGGGGAGATTTTGATTGTTCTATGAGCAAAAATTACCGTAGCCGTCTAGGCGTGGGCTTTTTGTAGCCTTACCTATCTGTTCCCCCAAACCTTGCCGCCAGTCTCGACGCGAGGAGAAGGTCTGATGTAATGACTGTTTTGAAAAAAGAATAGGGGGTACTCATACCTTTATCAGCCCCCCGAGTCAGATCCGACCCCCTGCGGTCAATGGGGTCAGATGTTTCTAGAGACCGGAGCGAGTGTAGCAAACTTGCGTTTGTATTCATACGTACGCCTTACCTAGGACTTTGGTGATCGCTGCGTGACCGTGTGTTCGGTCTTATCACTGGTCCGGCCTTCCCTGAGCCCCTGCGCATGGTGGGGATTTGGTCAAGGGCCGACTCGTTCGTGACTGTCACCCCATCAGCGGTTTTTCGCAACCGGAGGGGTTAAGGCGACGTCACTTGCCTTGATGGCTCGAGTGATGTGCTTTATGAGCTCGCTAACGGGGATGTTCAGATGGAATCCGATCCCGTTTGCTTCGCGACAAGGTTGGCAAAGCCCTCAGGTGGCGTTCTGTTGCTCCTTGGCCCGTCTTCCAATAGATTCTCCCTCAATGGGGTTTCTATGGGCTCGGCTAAAGGCTGGATTGAATAAGAAGGTTGAGATGATCCTATTCGCCTTAATGCGGGTTGGGCAAAGGCCATTGAGGCTCATCTATGTTTTCTCCCCTGGCTCTTGTTTGACGCGAGGCGGCCCCGGACCCTTCGCTGGTCAGCCTTCGAACCTCGGTCTCTCGATCTTGGATCGAGCGGCTTGAGCCCCTAAGCCCTTTAGGGTCTGCTAGGGGTCGGCCGTGTTTTTGCGCTTTACCCCGTCCTCGGTTTCCACAACCGGAGGGGCTAAGTTGATGACACTTGCCTCGATGGCTCGAGTGTCATGCTCAATGAGCTCACTAATAGGTATGTACATGTGGAATCCGGATCCATCATTCGCTGATGGGGTCGGTAGAGCCCTCATGTGGCATTCCACTACTTCTTAACCCGCCTCCCGGTAGATGCCCGAGCCGTTCGCTAGGCTCAGGTGGCCCATTGGCCTCTCCTCGATGGAGATTCTATGGGTCTGGCTTGAGGTTAGAATCGAACGAGAAAGGTCGAGGTGTCCCTATCCGCTTCTAAATGGGGTCAGGCGAGGCCGCTGGGGCTCATTTCGGTTTTTCTTCCCTGGCTCTGTTTGACATGAGGCGGCCTCGAGCCCTTCGCGAGCCGGCCTTCGAACCTCGGTCAGGTGCCGCTCACATTGAATGAGGCGGCTACCGCTTCGTGACGTGACATGAAGCGTTGAGATGCAAGGATTTGCATATGCAACGTTTGGATGTATGGATTTAGCGTATAGCTTAATCGAAACGAAAGTGGGGGTCGGTAAAGTTACCTTGGTGGTATGAGGGTCGAGAAGCTCTTATCGGATATGTCTGTGCGGGGTTCGAGTCCGATGCCTACAATGGGGCCGACGTGACCTGCATGAGCATCACGATTTTTCGTTTCCGTCTCTCGGTGGTGATTCGAGCCGTACGATTGACTTTTAAGCGATCTGTCAGCTTTCCCCTAAAGGGGGTTCTATAGGCAGACCCCTCCAAACTCCTTTTGGGAAGGCGGGAGCTAAGGCTAGTGATGTGAGGAACTGTGAATGCAATTATGCTGGTGAACAAAAAATACCGTAGCCATCGGGGCGTAGGGTCTGGTGGTTCATCCAGTTGTATTCAACGTTTTATTCCCACACGTCGTGCTTCCGGTTTTTTAAACATAAGGAGGGGTCGGGCGAAGGGGATGTCTAAACAGGTAGACACTCTCAGTAGCCCCGAGGGATATCCGTGCCCCTACCATTGCTAGGGTCGAAAACTCGGTAATGAAATGAACACTCAAAGTAAGTAAACAGAGGTGCTTATCTTTCAGCGATCGTTCGTTTGCCATTTTACCTGGGCCACCCGATCGACCTAGGAGGCCCATTGGGCACCCCCTGGACAGGGTTTCCATCGTCGAGCCTTTCCATGGTCCCGCCTGGGGAAGCGGAGGGTCGCCTGTGTTCTCGCGCCCAGTGCGTGTTAGTGGCGGGCCATACCTGGCAACGTCCTGTTTGACCAGGCGATGTCCCGTCGACCAGAGCGCGCCCCGTCGTTTCCGGCGCGTCCCCTCGGATTTCTGTCAGCATTGATTTTGTATTTGCATTGAATAGGGGAAGGCAAAGAGTTTTTTGTCCCAATCTTTTGCCTTTCCTTCGCTACTGAGCCCCTTCTTTAAATAGGGAGGGGGAGAGGAGTTCTCGTCCCATTTTCTAGCCAGCCTCTGAGCCGCTATCTCTTCTCCTTCCTTTCCACTGAATGCGGCAGTTCCTAAGTAAGAGAGGGTGATGCGAGGGAGAGAAAAAACTCACAGATCCGCTTGTGAATCCAGAGCGTGATGTCGAGCTGGAGGTTTTCCAACGTAGATGAGACGGTGTGAGCCGCCCTTGCTATGGAGGGACCACTACTACCGAAGGAGGAGGGGCACTGGAGGGTTGCGGCTATGATAATGGCATAGTCCCTAGAGGCCCCGGTAGGGGCACCGCTATCGAGGTTGTGGCTGATCACGATGGCGTAGTCCCTGGATGCCCCAGCGGGGGCGCCACTGTCGGGGTTGCGGTTGATCATGATGGCACAGTCCCCAGATGCCCCGGCGGAGGCGCCGCTGTCAAGGTTGCAGCTGATCACGATGGCGTAGTCCCCGGACGCCCTGGGGAGGGCACCACAGTCGTCGACGTGGTGCTCGACATTGCAGATGACGGTGCCTTTGAGGATCCCATGGAGTGGTAGTACGTCGCCGATGGAGAGCATGGCACGGTGGCCGCAGTAGATGAACTAGCCCGTGTACATGCCCGGACATTTGCTGATGGAGAGCGTGGCATGGTGGCCGCGGCAGTACTCGTAGTAAAGCTGGTCAGAGACTGTAATTGAATAAATTTGTGGGGGAGCCCCCGAGTGAACAGTTCTTTTCATGATGAAATCACTTTGTATGCGGAGAGTTTGTGCAAAAAATGAACAAATTTTCATCTTTTTGTTACGGCAGACAGCCTTTCAGCTTCCTCCTTTTGTAGAAGAGGTTTCGGTGGCCCCGACCCTTCCCATAGTTCAGGTCACAAAAACTAGGAGTGTGGGCGAATCAATTCTGATCATGCTGGTGAGCAAGGATGTTTGTAGCCACTGGGGTGTGGGTTTCCCGCAGTCCTACCAGTTGTACTCAGAATTTGTTCCCGAAATCCTAGCTTTTAGGACCTTGTTATGAGAAGAATGGAAAATTTAGAGAATGTTTGAAAGGGTAACACAGGAAGTGTTTGCAAGATAAACGTACTTATATTACTTATATCAGCCCCCGAGTGAGGTCTGACCCCTCGCAATTTGCAGGGGTCGGAGGTCACTAAAGATCAAGGATTATAAAGACAAAAACTGATAAGGAAAAGTATGTATTCATCTAAGGGTAAAAACGATGTAGCTATTCGATGTTCCAGGCGTTGGTGAAGACCTTGCCGTCGATGGTTTTCAACTTGTAGGCACCTGGATGGAGTACTTCCGCAATGACGTACATCCCTTCCTAGGGTGGGTAGAGCTTGTGGTGGTCCTTGTTGCTTTGTACGAGGCAGAGGACAAGGTCCCCAACGTTGAAGGCTTGGTCCCGCACCCATCAGTCGTGGTACCACCATAGCGTCTGCTGGTACTTGGCCAGATGGAGGAGGGTGATGTCGCGGGCTTCATCTACTTGGTCCATGGCGTCTTGGTGGGATGCCTCAGCTCCCTGTTCATCATATGCTCTGATTCTTGGTGCTCCATAGTCGAGGTCTGTTGGGAGAATGGCCTCGGACTGAAGACCATAAAGAAAGGTGTGTAGCCGGTGGCCCGGCTAGGAGTAGTCCTTAGGCTCTAGAGCACCACCGGGAGCTCGGTGATCCAGCACACGCCGAACTTGTTCAGCCAGTTGAAGATCCTAGGCTTGAGGCCCTGTAGAAGCATACCATTTGCGTGCTCGACCTGCCCGTTCATCTGGGGGTGCGCGACGGCCGCCCAATCGATCTAGATGTGTTGTTCATCATAGAATCGAATAAATTTCCTGCCGGTGAACTGCGTGTCGTTATCTGTGATGACGGAGTTTGGTACTCCAAAACGATGGATGATGTCAAGGAAGAACATCATAGCCTGCACAGATTTGATCCTGGAGATCGGTCGAGCTTTGATCCATTTTGTAAACTTGTCTATGGTGACAAGTAGCTGGGTGAAGCCCCTAGGCGCCTTTTTGAGTGGCCCAACCAGGTTGAGCCCCCAGACCGCGAAGGGCCACATGATGGGATCATTTGGAGTGCCTAGGCCGGGAGGTGAGTTTGCCGAGCATAGTACTAACACCCTTCGCAGGTGCGTACAATTTGCTTGGTGTCGGCTACAGCAGTGGGCCAGTAGAAGCCCTATCGGAATGCATTTCCAACCAAGGTCCTTGGCGCAGCATTGTGACTGCAGACCCCACTGTGGATGTCACTCAGCAGAAGTCTTCCCTATTCGCTGGGGATACAGAGCTGTAGGATCCCAGTGTGGCTTCGTTTGTAGAGTTCGCCCTCTACAAGAACGAAGGACTTGGCGCGACGTGTGAGCTGTCTAGCTTCCGTCTTGTCCGTCGGTAGTGTCTCGCGGAGGAGGTAGTCGAGGTAAAGCGTTCTCCAGTCGTTTAGAGGGTCGGGCTTTGCTATTGGATCCTCTTCAAGCTCCATGAGCTCGGGGTCGGACGGAGCAGTCGGTAGATCGGCCCTCGGGGTCAGATCAGATGGGCCATCGTCGGCCCGTTTCGACCCCTCATAGTGCACCGAGGGCTTGTGTTGATCACTAGCGAAGACACCCGTCGGCACTGACTCTTGGCCAGACGCTGCTTTCGCGAACGTGTCGGTAGCTTCGTTGAGGTGCCTTGGGATGTGATTGAGTTCAAGGCCATCGAATCTGTCTTCCAGCCATCAAACTTCTTAGCAGTATGCCGCCATCTTGACGTCGTGGCAGCTCGACTCCTTCATGACCTGGTTGACAACCAACTGGGAGTCACCCCTAATGTCGAGGCATCAGATGCCCAGCTCGATGGCGATTCGTAGGCCGTTGATGAGCGCTTCATATTCGGTGATATTATTTGATGAGGGGAAATAGAGCCGAACCATGTACCTCATGCGGACCCCATGGGGTGATACGAAGACCAGCCCCGCGTCGATGCCCTTTTTCATCAGCGACCCATCGAAGTACATCGTCCAGTATTCTTGATCGATGACCGCTGGTGGCATCTGGACCTCGGTCCATTCCGTGATGAAGTCAGCCAACACCTGGGACTTGATCGTCGTTCGGGGTGTATACGTGATGCCTCGATCCATCAGCTTGAGTGCCCATTTTGTGGTTCTTCCCATGGCATCCTGGCTATGGACGACCTCGCCGATGGGGAATGACATCGTGACTGTCATAGGGTGTGACTCGAAGTAGTGGCGTAACTTCCTCTTGGTGATGAGTACGACGTATAGGAGTTTCTGGATTTGGGAGTAGCGGGTTTTGGAGTCGGATAGTACCTCGTTGATGAAATACACAGGGCGCTGCACCTTGAAGGTGTGTCCCTCTTCTTCCCGCTCTACTACCAGGGCGGTGCTGACCACTTGTGTGGTGGCCGCTATGTATAGCAGGAGGGATTCTCCGTCGCTTGGAGGAACTAGGACCGGGGGTTTTGTTAGAAGTAGCTTGACCATGTCAAGCGCCTCCTAGGCCTCGGCTGTCCAGTCGAAGCAGTCGGCTTTCTTTAGGAGTTGATAAAGGGGAGTCCTCGTTTGCCGAGGCATGAGATGAATCGACTGAGGGCGGCAAGGCACCTACGATCCGCTGAACCCCCTTTATGTTCTAGATTGGGCTCATCCTTGTGATGGCTGAGATTTTCTCTGGGTTGGCTTCGATGCCGCGCTCGGAGACGATGAAGCCGAGCAACATGCCCCTCGGGTCCCCGAAAACACATTTCTCAAGATTGAGTTTGATGCCATTTGCTCGGAGTTTAGCAAATGTTTGTTCAAGATTGGCGACAAGGTGGCCAACCCATTTGGACTTAACTACGATGACGTCGACGTAGACCTCAACGGTCCGCACGATGAGGTCCCTGAAGCAGTTGAGCATACAATGCTGCTAAGTTGCCCCAGCGTTCTTTAGACCGAACGACACTAAAATATAGCAGAACGATCTGAAGGGGGTGATAAAAGACGTCACGAGCTGGTTGGACTCTCTCATCACAATTTGGTGGTAGCCGGAGTATGCATCAAGGAAGCAGAGGGTTTCGCACCCTGAGGTAGAATCGACTATTTGGTCTATGCATGGCAAAGGAAACGGGTCCTTTGGGCACGCCTTGTTGAGACCCGTGTAGTCGACACACACCCTCCATTTCCCATTCTTCTTTCGCATAAGAATGGGATTTGCTAACCACTCTGGGTGGTGTACTTCCCTAATGAATCCGGCGGCCAATAGTTTTGCTATCTCTTCACCGTTGGCCCTGCGCTTTTCCTCGTCGAAGCGGCGTAGGCGTTGCTTCACCGGCTTGGAGCCTGGGTGGATTTTCAAGGTATGCTCAGTGACCTCCCTCGGGATGCCTGGCATATCCGAGGGTTTCCATGCAAAGATGTCTTTGTTATCGCTGAGGAAGTCAACGAGCACGCTTATGCTTTCCTATTCAAAGGAGAGCGCGGTACCAATGCGTACGTTTTTAACCTCGGAGCTGCTGGGGTCCACGAGGACCTCCTTGGAGCCCTCTGCCGATTCGAATGACCCGGTCGATTTCTTCACGTCGGGCGCTTCTTTGGCGACCTCTTCCCTGAGGGTGGTGAGCTCTCCGGAGGCGACGACTGCTGCGACATGGCCACAGCATTCGACTTCGCACTTGTAAGCGCGCTGGAAGGAGGTGCCGACGGTGATGACCCCGCGGGGACCCGGCATCTTCAGCTTGAGGTATGTATAGTTGGGGACGGCCATGAACTTCACGTAACATGGACGTCCTAGGATGGCGTGGAAGGTTCCGGGGAACCCTACCACGTCGAAGGTGAGGGTCTCAGTCCTGTAATTGGACTGATTCCGAAGGTGATGGGTAGATCGATCTGTCCCAGTGGCATGGCCTATTTGCCAGGCACGACTCCATGGAAAGGCGCTTAGATGGCGTAGAGGTTCGTTCGGTCGATGCCCATCTTGTCGAGCATCTTGGCATACATGATGTTGAGGCCCCTGCCTCCGTCCATCAGTACTTTCGTGAGTCGCTTTAGGCCGACAATCGGGTCAACAATAAGCGGGTACCTTCCTGGGTGTGGGACGGCATCCGGATGGTCGGTCCTGTCGAAGGTTGTGGCAGATTCTGACCACCGGAGGAAGGCAGGCGTGGCTGGTCTGGTAGTATAGACCTCGCGGCGTGCGATCTTTTGGCGCCATTTGGAGTCGTAAGCCGTTGATCCTTCAAAGATCATGAGGGCACTGTTTGGAGTTGGGAAGGCGTTGTAAGAACCCAAAAATCCATACACCAAAAATACCAACTACAAAATTTTTCTTAAAACTCCCATGTGTTGATGAGTGTCATGTATAGAAACCCAACCTAAGAGATGCATTAGGTCTAACCCCAACCCAAGTCAACACATAAGCATGGCATAACTCTTGGCATAAACATGTGATTAAGTTCCCTAAATAAATGAACCTTGCATGCATATTAATACCACTTGTGAGTTGGATTCTTCTTTTGCCTTATGTTATGCTAATTAAAAATCACCAAACAACTATTAAGCTTGCTAATTAATCCTTTGATGAGCAAATGCCTTAAGCAAACAAACAAAGAACAAAAGAAAAGGGAAAAGAGAGATGAAGAGAGAGGGCCTCGCAGCCAGTAGCTCGGCCCAAGCTAGCCGGCCTAGCCTTGCATCATGTGCCACACGCAGCCACATCGCGCCAAGCGCCTAATGACCCGACCCCGCTTGTCAGCATAGTAGCGTCTTCTTCCCCTCGCCCATGCAATCTCCCCACACGACCGGAAGCTGACCAGTGTGGCAGGCGCGGGCCTAGGGTCACGCAAATTGCATGACCTTGTTCCCCCTTGCACCGTGCCTACGCAACCACACGAGAGCCGTCGGATGCGCCGCACGTATCACCACCGCCCGTTCGCCGTCCGCCATTGGAGCCCTTGGGGCTCGGCTATAAAAGCCAACGTCCGTGAGCCCTAACCCTCAGCCCGTTCGCCGCCGCCGCTAGTGGCACAGCACCACACAGTGTCAAGCCAAGAGAGAGGGAGGAGGGAGAAGCAAGGAGAAGGAAGCCGCTACGGGAAGGACCTCACCGGAGCTAGGAGCGCCGCCCTGATCAGCTACAGCGACGTAGCTGCTCGGCATGGCACTGCATCGCCTCATCACGGCCTCGCCTTGCCACTGCACCGCCATCCTACTGCCACGAACCCTACGGTGAGCCATCTTGCTGAGACCACATCCTAAGCCAAATGGAACATGCACCGCCATGATCGAAAACCTTGCCGAAGCTTCGAGCTCCAGCCTAGCCCAACTGGTTAGCTAGGGAGACCACCATGGCCATGCTTGCTAAGACCTAGGACGCGCCGTGCGTGCTGCCATCAGCCAAAAGGAGGACCCCAGCCATGACGTTGTACATCGGAGCAGGAGCACACATGCACGGATACGCTCACCATGGCCGAGAGCACAACCATGGCGAGACCACCGCGTCTTCTATGTCGTGGTAAAGGCGATGTTGACACCCTGACTGGCTCCACCATGACGAGAGACACACCGCGCTCACCTTAGCCGAGGAAGAAGCCCACCGGGGCCCTACGTTGCCGCACCACACCTCGTCGGAGCGCCACCGCCTCTGTTTTACCCCCACCACCGTGTCCGGAGCCACTAGGAGCACCAGGAGCTCCTTCAACATGCCCACCATGACCGCAGAAGCACCATGGAGCTCACACGCTCCTCCAACTGGGCCCTCGCTACCACTGCAACCATGTCCATGCACGCCGATGAACCCACGCTGCCGTTCACCATGGCTGGGACCCTAGGAAGCCCTAGCCGCCACCTTGACCCCACCACGGCACTCACCGAGGCTTGGTGATGCTTTTGCCCACATTAATTGAACACCAGCACCGCGGGTGAGGCTCACCGGTGACCTCACCACTGGCGGGAGCACGCTGGGGAAGAAGCAGGGGATTTTCCCCTCGCCGACCATGACCATGTCCCAAGTAGCTCCGTCGAGCACCGACCATGTCCCGAGCAGCTCCACCGAGCACCGACCACGCCGACCATGTCCTGAGTAGCTCCGCCGAGCACCGACCACGCCGACCACGTCTCGAGCAGCTCCGCCGAGCACCGACTACGCCGACCACGTCCTGAGTAGCTCCGCCGAGCACCGACCACGCCAACCATGTCCCGAGCAGCTCTGCCGAGCACCGACCACGCCGACCATGTCCCGAGCAGCTCCGCCGAGCACTGACCATGACCGCGTCGACCATAGCTCCGCCGAGCTCCGACCACGACCACGTCGTGCACGTGAGCCGAACCCTAGGAAGGAGTAAGTGGACCAAGTCCTGCATAGACTGGCTTTGCGGTCTATGGACCAACGCAGGCGGGTTCACCATGAATCGCGCCTCACCTACGCCCATGGACCACGGCTCGTTAGTGGCCTAGTAAGGCGACGTGGCCATACCAGCGCACGCCACATGGCGGGCCAAAGCCCAACCCGTATCCAGGCCCAATCGGCCCAGTTTGGGCCTGGCCTATATTGACCATTGATGGGTCAACGTTGACCGTTGACCGAGGCCACATGTCAGTGACACCGCCATGCGGGACCCACTTGTCAAAGGATGAAACAGCTGAGATGACGTCATACTGACACCATGATGACGTCAGCGGAACCCCACCTATCAGTACAGAACCAAGACGATGATGTCATGCTGATGTCATACTGACATCAGCATGCCACATGGACCAGCCATAGCATGACACATGTCAGCCTAGGATTAATTCAGCCTTTTCCATTTTCAGGGAGGAATCAAACTTCAGAAATTCATAACTAATTCATACAACCTCAGATAAATACAAAACTAGGACCAAAATTCATCTAAAATCGAGCCCTACGCAATGAACCCATATTTGAGTGCATTTGGTTCTTTTTGAATCTTCATTGCTCTTTGTGCTATTCTATAGACGTCGCTAACGCGACTATAATGCGATCGTTGCTGACTCGGAGGAGAACCAGACGGACGAGGATCGTGAGTACCGTGAGGAGAATGGAGACGACTACACTGAAGGTGCCACATCCCACCCAATCTCGTAGCACCTATTACGCATGGCTAAAATAGAACTGCTATTGCTTTACTTAATGTTATAATCATACAATGATAGGACTTTCATGGTAGTATGCTTACTTGATGGCCTTTACCTTGATGCAACCTTACCCCCGCATACCCTGCTATTAGGCTAGACACACGCTTACTGCTATATTTCATTGCTTACACTTCTACTATGCCTATACTACATTAATGCGTGGTGGAAACTGGTGTTATCTAGACTATGGGGAGAGTGTTGCGTGTGTGACTTGGGTGTGTGGAGGGTGAGGGTTGTGTCGACCAAGTTGGAGTATACGACGAGCCTGGGGCAAGTCTTGCCATGGGGTGCTACCTGGGCACCCCTGGAAATGGATACATGTGGTGGGTAAATGGTATATGAGGTGGTCCTGGGTGTGAACCTGTGATGGGAGGAGCCCGAGATGGAGGTGTTGTGGTGGCACGATGAATGGAAACCCTGATGGAGACATTCTGGCTTGGTCATCCCTAAGGACTTACTAGTACTCAGATTCACCAGGAAGCCTTACGTACCACTCGCCCTATATGGTGTGGAACGGCCGAACTACTTGGTAGGATATTGCCACTACTACTAGGTTGATAGTGGACAGTGTAAGGAGGTATGGGGCGCGGAGGATTTCCCCCACACCCTTCTGAGACTTCATGGAGACCTTGTGGACCCGACTCATGACTCACAGTTTCAGCCACCCCAGACTAGACTTGGGGTGTACCAGGGCTGAATGGTAGAGTGGCATTATCCTAGGCTAGCAAGCGGCCGGAATCAGCCCAGTTGACGACGGTCAGCGAAGAAGGCAGATCTTGTGGTTATGTAAAACCTCTGCAGAGTGTATGGTTGATGGATCGATACATGTGCCGACTTGTTGGCTATGGACCATTCCTGGGTTTCGCTTAAACTAGATAATGAGATGAGTCCTTCTCTTCTTCCCCCGTGAGAGAGTATCGGTCGTAGCCAGGGGCTACGGGCCTTGAGATAGTGCCGAGAGGGAGTTGGCCTATCGACTGAGCGATGGTATGGTGATGATGTGGAGATGGTGGTATATCGATCCTAGGATCGAAACCTGGCTCTAGAAAGGGAATAGGGTGGAATGGGTGTGGGAGTGGTGTTAAAACTTGACCAACAATTATTATATACTTGATATGATATTGCATAGGAAACCCTAGCCTTATAGGTTCCTTTTTATTATATCCAACTTGCATCCAATTTCCACAAAGCAATGCTCATAGGGTGGGAGTGGCCAGTACAAATCGTACTGATAAATTTTGACACACAGGTTCTGCTGAGGAGTATAGCTCCGAGGAGTTTGACGGTTGAGGGGTTTGTGCCTACGCTCGAGTTTGGCGATCTTATCTTGAAGCTGTTCTGAATGAATGCTACTTTTGATTCCGCCAATGCGGCGATGTAATAAATTATGTAATTCCGCACTATTTGTACTCTGATATTATCATTGTATTGATGTGGTATGCGACTGGAATTTGGGTAATATGATCTACAATGGTCTTATTACACTTCGACTCTGTGGATTTCCCTTTGCAGAAATCGGGTCGCTTCAGTTGGTATCAGAGTCATACTTGACCATAGGATGAAACCTTAGAAATGGACGATAGAATAGGACGTGAACAGCCCTTCCTTCGGTTATATACCGACCCTGCATTTACTTTTATGCAAGGCTTATCTATTATTGACCCGCTAACACCTATTCCTTAAAACATGCAGATGGCAACGAATGTCGACTGGCCGCCTCTAGGACCGCTACCTCTAGACCACGCCAAGCTTACCTTTGACCTATGTGAGCTCGGGGGTTTTGCATAGACCCTCTGCCGAGTTCTCGTCATGCTAGGAGTCCCCGACGAGCTTGTCAAGGTCACCTGCACCGGGAAGCCAGCTCAAGAAGGAGGAATCGAAGGACCGATTATCACCTCAGTCGAGTTCCCAGCTAGCACTACCTTACCTTCTGTCCCAGCTCTCACCGAGTTGACTATAGAGGACACAGTCGAGGAGGGACTGCAAGCTATCTCACATAAGGCACTTCGTAGAGTGATGAGGGACCACTACGAGCACCTGAAGACGATAGAGTTCCATCTACTTCCCTAGGCCCTCGACCTCAGCCTTACCCCTAGTGAGCAGAGCTTCGCAGCTAGCAGAGTTATCTTTGCCGAGGAGGACAGATGCCTTTGTGTCTCAGCTATCCACCTACTAGAGCAGGACAGGTACGTGACCCAGCTGGAGTAGAGGAGACGTTAGGACCAGGCCCTTCTATGGGAGTACCAGGAGCGAGACACGAAGGGAGCACAGGAGCGAGCTAGTATACTTGAGACAGTCGCCAAGCTACAGGACGAGCTCAACCGTCGTGAAGAAGTCCATAGAACCGAGGTCGCTGACTTACAGGACAAAGCCGCCAACCTAGGCAACAGGAACTGCTACCTCGACAGCAAGGTCTTGGAGTTGTAGAGAGAGTTGGATGACAAGAAGACCGAGTTCAACTGCAGAGGAGACAGAGAGAGGTCCAAGGGGATTGATATGCTGAAAATCCAATCTCAGAACAAGACCATGACTCAGGATTTAGAGGAGTTCAGGAGGAAGGCCGTTCACAACCAGGGTCACCTGATCAAGGCACTCAGGCAGAACGAGTACCTATAGGACAAGTGTGAGAGGACATGGCAGGCTTGGCAGAAGTCTAACAGGAAGCGCCTCAGGGAGATGAAGGGTATGTGGGATCAGCTGCCTAAGGAGATTCGCAGCAAGACGAAGCCTAGGATAGAGGAGTTTGAGTTAGCCCCGACTCGCCTCAACCTAGATGCCTACCCTACCCTACCTGGAGCCAAGCCTACTGAGGAGCTCACCGAGGCCCTAAAGTACGTGTCCCGACTTCACAAGTCTGACGAGGAGATCGAGATCGAGAACAGTCGTATCCCAGCTGCGGTGTACGAGTTAGAGTAGATGACCCTGCATGGTCATGAGTCATGTCAGTAGCTTCCGTAAGTTGTACCCTAGGATGTACCCCTTATGAGATGTATTATGAGACACTAATGCGTAGTACGATTCTCGCACGTCTTCAAGTGTAACTACTGGAGATGATGCTATGTAATAAAACCCATGTAATGAATGTTTTGGATCTTATTGCATCTTATGGATCTTATTGCTTCTTTGTAATGAGTGTTGGATAGTATAAATGTTTTTCTTTAAATTGCCAAAATCATGTAATCATATTGAATTATAAGCACTTATGGCACAAACACTAAAATTCCTATGATCTGTATTGCAGATGCCGAACCGCCGATCTAATCGTCTAATGAACCGTGGATGTGCGCCCACCCCCGAACCAGTTGAACCAAATGGGGAACGTGGTGGCAACAACCGTGGCCATGGCCATGGCTGTGGACATGGAGGGATACCCTTCAACCTAGAGAATACCCCGCCGTCTGAGGAGAATATTCCACCACCGCCACCACCAAACCTGGCAGAAGTGATGGCACAACAAACCCAACTTCTTCCAGCTCTGGCTAACGGAGCAAACCGTCGCCAGGGAGGTCAGCTGTAACACCCCGGTGTTATGCCTGCATTTAGGCACTGCAAATCCCGCATATCATGCATCATCAAGCATCCAAATCATACATGCTTAATCATGTGAATAACAATTGAAACATCGCCTTGAAACATGTGAAACATGATTATGAAACAAGAGTATCATTTCAAGTGTTTTTCATCATTTCAGTACCTTTAGTGCTTAATTATTGTATGACCAATGTGTGGTATAGCTAAATATATTGTTAAACATCTTAGCTATGCTTAGAAAGTCATTAGGAACAATGTTCATGTTGATCATTTTGCCCAATTAAGATTTCAAATCATGGTTTGACTTGTTTTGACCCTAGGACTTTTTGGTTTGACTGTTCAAAAAGTACCACTTAGAATGTTTGCATGTCGGAGCAACCTAAAACAAAGTTGTAGCAATTTACATAAGGAACAAAAGTTATTTTGTGACCAAGTCATGAAAATGTGCACAACATGCTCAAATTGGTCCCACAAGTCAGAAATTTGGGTTGGGTTCAACACTTAGAAAATTATAAGTATAAATTCCAGTTTTCAGTTTCTTGAACACGACTTTGGCATGATTTTACTCGTTGTCCTTTGCGAATTAGACAGTGATCTCTAAATGAGTTTTGTAGCTGGCATGTAGGTGTACAACTTTCGTTTTGATTTCTTTCGCTAACGATCAACAGATTAGGAGATCGAGCATCATCTTTTCGCGCTGTCAGTCAGTTCCTTGCTCTCTGAATCGAGCTATAGTGTTCCGGCTTCAGTCAGTTCATGGCCGACCGTGATCAGATGATGGCCGCCGTGTGTCCGCCACGCGCTCGGCTCGCCCTGACCACGCAGCGCGCTGGCTGGCTTGAAGAGGAGCGCGCCCTGCTGCCTCCGCACGCGCTCTGCCCTCATTCACCCCTCCTTGCCTTCCCCATTCGTAGCCGCAGCGCACCGCCAATGCCATCAGCTCCGCCGAGCTCGCTCGAGCTCGCCGCGGCGCCACAGCCACCACCATCCAAACCGTAGCTCCGCCATCGCCTCATGGACCTCGTCAGCGCCCTTATGGAGCCAGCCAAGCTATAGGTGAGCGACATTGCCAAGCCGCGCACCACCGCGGCATGGCCACCATGGTCGCCGCCGGTGATCGCACGCGGTCCCGCCTGACCGTTTCACCGTAGCCTCTAGCCGTAGCATAGGAAGGTCCGTCTTGTTTACCAAGAGCTTACGCGCGCCTTGTATGGCCACCCACCGTCGGGGTTTGCCGGAGCACCACCGTGCGCCATGGCCGAGCCGCCGTGGACCATGGCCGACATCCCGGGTGTCCACTAGAGTCTAGCTTTAGGGGTGCTATGGATGCGGGAGTCCTAGGTGAGCACGTCGGTGCCGTCGGGTTCGCCGGAGAACTCGCTGTCGGCGAATTTCGCGACTGCCGCGCCGTCGTCTCCCTCCGTCCCCTGTTTTTCTCTCGCTGACGCGCGGGTCCCATTTGCCAGTCGTCGCTGCTGAGAGGAAGCCGGAGCTGGGCTGCGCCGTTCTGGGCCGTGTGTGCGCATAGTCGTGGGCCGCCTAAGCCGTCGGGCTGGCCCAGTAGCGTTTGAATAAATGGTTTCAATTTATTCTTTATTATTTGAAATTTGAAATGGTTTGAAAAATGTTTGGGTACTCAAACTTGCTCCAAATTTGTTGAAACCAATTTTTCTAGGTTCCTTATCACCAGATCTACTTGGGAAAATTATTGCATGTCATTTTTGGGATACTTTTCTGTAGAACTTTATTTAATCATGAATATTGCTGATAACTTGAAAAATATGTGGAAAAATCTATAGGCTTTAGAAAAATATGACTCCAAGTTTGTTAATCTTCTTGTGTCATGTACTTCTTAGGAAAAATATGTTTCATGCATGTGCTGTGGGAAAATTTTGAGGTGTAGTTCAAGTACCTTTAATGGCTGAATTTTGTTATTTTTGCTAAAGAGCCAAAGTTGCATAAAACATGCATATGATAATTTTTGTACAGTCATTATATGCTATGAAGAACCTAGGAAAAATATTAATTCTATTGTTTGACACTTTTCATAGTACAAAGTAATTTCATGCTCATTTTTATGCTATAGCTTGTCATTTTTGTGTAGGATAGTTTACTTATCCAAATGCCATGAAATTTTTATGGTAGTCTGTTTAGGGTAGTATTATGCCACTGTAATTTTCTCAGATTTTTAGGAGCATCAGAAATATATGTTGCTATTCAAACCTATTATTAATTAGGGTCTAAGCAAGTGTTGCTTTAAGTGTGATTAAGAAATTAGTAAAGCTTTGGTGTATCTTTGGAGCATTTCATAAGATATGTTGACTTAACATATTCGTAGTAGAAGAGAATGCAGTAGATGACATGTGCTTGTAGTATAGTTTCTTGGATGATGTTGACTACCTTGCATTTAAACATATCCATTGCATTCATCCCCTTCGATGCACCGTTTGCATAATCACTTACGCGCATGCATCATACAGGATCGCAAACCGAGAACCCAGTCGTCATACCCGAGGAGCCCGAGGAGCAGCTCGAGGTGCAGCAGCAGGAAGTGCTAGAAGCCGACGAGGAGGACGTTGAGGAACTTTCAGAGTGCCCCGATCACCGCCCGAGCTCCTTCGAGAGAGGCAAGCCCCGGAGCATTTTTTTTCTCCCGGTTTGCAATTATTTAATTAAATACTTTACTTTAAATTGATGCATTACGTCCAGGAGTTGTTTGCAACCGTTGCTGCATTATACCTTGCTTACCTTTGTTATACTATATCCTTGTTACCCTGGTATTCGCAGTCGAGTCAATGCTTAGCTGGCTTAGACCGGTAGAAGTCGGGTGATTTCCTGTCACCTGCAAGCTATAGGGGTTACCTAGATCTGCTTGGATGACTATGAAGTCATGGTATAACTAAGTGTTAAATGAAGTTGAGACCGGACGGAGACTTGCAGAGTTTTGGACTGTAGTGTTTCCGTCTGTGTCGATTAAGGACCGACCGTTGTTGGGCCTTGAGTCATGTTGAACGCATGCCTTACATTTAGCTGGCCGGATAAAGTACCTTCCGACCGCGAAGCTGGGAGATTTTTCGGGCCGAGTAGACTGCCCGCAGCGCACTGTGCCGAAGCAGGTGTGGTAGGACACGGGGGCGGGATGATAAGGCCAAAGTGCAGTCGGTCGGCCCCTGGGTACATGTGGTTCCTGGCAAACTCGAGATTCCTGGAAAGTTGACTCGGTGATCAATATCTCACTTTAGCGGGTGAGTGAGATTTGTGTAAGGAACAAATCACCAGCTGGTTAGGAATCGATTCGAATCGCCATCGCTCCTGGATAGTGAGCACTTGACTTGAGTTACTTCATCGTAGTAAATGTTATGGAACACCGGGACAGTTATAATGAATATGATAGTATGGAAGTTGTTTAATGATCATTGGTTATCATTATCTACTTAATCACATGTTTACTTTAGTATAGGTGCAAATCTAGTTGACAGGTTAATAATAATTAACTTGGCAATAATGCTTTTAGAAAGGTTCTTGAAAGGCTAAAAATGCTCTTTTTGCAAATGAGTCAGCTACCCTACTATAAAGCCCTTCATAATCCTTGGTGTCAATTATTTTCGGTTATGTCGGGTAAGTCTGGCTGAGTACCTTCTCGTACTCAGGGTTTTATTCCCACTTGTTGCAGATGGGCAGATGTATTACGGCTACTGTATCAACTGCCTTTATCCTACGATGGGTGATGCTTAGGACCATGGGCATGGTCATTCCTTACGTCTTATCTAATGCTTTTGTTGGAGATGATCATTCGGTGGCACTATATTTAAACTCCGCGTGAGTGTGTGTGTGGTTTGAACAAATGACTTCCGCTACTTTTATTCGAACTGGTTTGTAATAACTATGTTGAAACTCTGATGTATCTGAGATTGTGAACTTTTATGTAATATGTGATGGTGACCGCTAAACTTATTACGATCTTGGCTAGAATGGAATTTGGTTTGAAATCCTTCATGATTTCACGGACTACCGGGTTATACGAGCTTAAGTTTGCTAAATTGTCTGCTCTGGCGGATGATTTTCTTACTTAATTTCGTATAATTGGTCGGTTCTGTTACATCAGCAGAATGACTTCCAAAGGAAGCTAGAAGGATTCCTAAAGCTAAGGCCACCTACCTATGATGGCACCGACCCTAACCCGCTTGTAGCCGATGACTGGCTCAATGAGATGGAGAAGAAGCTTGACCTCACTACTTTCACCGACGATGAGTGTGTTGGAGCAACCGTACACCAACTCACAGGTGCAGCACGCACCTGGTGGGATAGTTTTAGTGATTCCCATGAGGACCCTGCTAACATCTCATGGGATGAGTTCGCCGAAGCATTCACTAAGTATCACATTCCCAAGGGTATCATGGAGGCCAAAGCTAAGGAGTTCCGCAACATCAAGATGGGAAAGGACAGGGTGACTGAGTACACTACTCGTTTCACCAACCTTCTACGCTATGCACCTTCCTATGTTGTGAACTCTGAGAAGGAGAAGCTATACTATTACCGCAAGGGACTTAACCCGCACATCAAACTGAAGTTTGGTGGTATTGAGAGTAACACGTTGCGTGCTCTGGTGGATCGCTGCATCTAGATTGAGAAGGATCATGCTGAAGCTAGAGAGGAGTACAGGGAGAGGAAGCGTAAGCCTAAGGAGTCCTTCCGTGGCCGTGATCGCAAGAGGTTCCGCAGAGATGCACCATCCAGGGAACGCTCTCGCCACAACAGGGATGAAACCCTAGATTGAGTAGGGGTAGTGGAGGCTACACCACCAAATACTCCCACCCTGCTCAGGATCGTTACACCCGGGACCGTTATGCTTAGGACCGCAACACTCAGGACCGTTTCAACCATCCCCACTCAGCGAATGAATGCCCAGCACAGAACCGCCTTGCACCAAGCACTGGAAACTGGAAGGCACCCGTGCCAACCCCTATAGGCGGTGCGCTTTTCACCTGCTTCGCTTGTGGCCAGCCAGGTCACAAAGCCACTGAGTGCCCACAGAACTCAGCTGCTCAGAAGTCTCAGTTCAAGGGATCTTCTACCCGTGGACGTCTCAACCATCTGGACGCTGAGGAAGCACAGACTGCCCCTGATGTTGTGTATGGTATGTTTTTAGTTAATGGCAATACTGCATTAGTTCTATTTGACTCTGGAGTAACTTGTTCTTACATATCATCCAAGTTTGCACGAGAGCATGACCTACCTGTAACCCCACGTGAAAAGCCTATCATCACCAGTTCACCTTTAGGAGACCTAAAATGCACCCACATCTGTAAGGGAGTGAGCCTTACCATTGAGGGTCTTGTCTTTGAAGCCGACCTAACCCTGTTACCTTCCACAAACCTAGATGTCATCTTAGGTATGGATTGGTTAACCATTCACCGAGGTATCATATCATGTTCACCTAGATATGTCCAAGTGACCCACCCATCAGGCCAAGTTATTAGATGTGAACCCCAGTCCGGGAAGTCCACTTCTATCTTGTGTGCCCTTAAAGCAAGTTTAGAATCATAGAAAGAGGAGAAGACAGTTCATGATGTGCCTGTGGTCAAAGACTATCCCGATGTATTCCCTAAAGAATTACTGGGTATGCCACCAAACCGTGATGTAGAGTTTATTATTGATCTTTTGCCAGGAACATGACCTATTGCCAAGAGACCCTATCGCATGTCAGTTGATGAACTGGCCGAGCTCAAGAAATAGCTTGATGAGCTCATCTCGAAGGGATATATCAGACCCAGTGCTTCACCCTGGGGATCCCCTGTTCTATTTGTTAAGAAGAAGGATGGCTCAATGAGAATGTGCATTGACTACCAGAACCTGAACGTAGTCACCATCAAGAACAAGTACCCCCTGCCAAGAATCGATGATCTGCTTTATCAGCTTCAAGGTGCCAAGTATTTCTCCAAGATTGATCTCAGATCTGGCTATCATTAGATGAAGATTCGAGAGAGTGACACCCCGAAGACAGCTTTTGTGACTAGGTATGGGAAGTTTGAGTTCACCGTGGTGTCCTTTGGACTCACGAATGCTCCCGCATACTTCATGAACATGATGAATAAGGTTTTCATGAATGAACTGGATAAGTTCGTGGTAGTATTCATTGATGACATCCTTGTCTATTCACCCACCACTGAAGAACACGAACATCATCTAAGAACTATGCTTGAGAAATTAGCACAACATCAGCTCTACGCAAAGTTCAGCAAATGCGAATTTTGGCTATAGAAAGTTGCCTTTCTAGGCCATGTACTATCAGCTGAAGGTGTTGCAGTTGACCCAGCCAAGATTGAAGCTGTGAAAGAGTGGGATCAACCCTATAATGTGACAGAAGTCAGAAGCTTCTTGGGATTGGCTGGATATTATCGCCGATTCATCGAAAACTTCTCCAAGATAGCCCGTCCAATGACCAACCTTCTGAAGAAGACTAAGGAGTTTGAATGGATGCCCGAGTGCGAACAAAGCTTCCAGAAATTGAAACAGAAGCTTACCACAACTCCTATGCTAGCATTGCCTGATATCAGTAAAGATTTCATAGTCTATTGTGATGCATCCCATCAAGGACTTGGTTGTGTACTGATGCAAGATGGGAGAGTGATAGCATATGCGTCTCGACAGTTGAAAGAACACGAGAACCGTTACCCAACCCATGATCTTAAGTTAGCAGCAGTTATGCATGCCTTGAAGATCTGGAGACACTACTTGATAGGCAACAAGTGTGATATCTATATGGATCACAAGAGCTTGAAGTACTTTTTCACTCAGGAGGATCTAAATATGAGGCAACGCCGATGGCTAGAGTTGATCAAAGATTATGACCTGGAAATTCACTATCATCCGGGAAAAGCTAATGTAGTCGTAGATGCTCTCTGTCGCAAGAGTTACTGTCACACCTTGATCACTGAATCTGTACCACCTGAGCTCAAGGAAGAGATTGATGATTTCCAACTAGAGATACTACCGCATGGCTTGTTGAATGAGCTCTGCATACAGTATGATCTCACGGATCGTATCCGTCAAGCTTAGAAAAGTTGTGAAGAGATCGAATATCTCTATGGTCTGATGAAACTAGGCTATAAGACCAACCACCAAGAAGATGAACAAGGAACCATTTGGTTCAAGGACAGAATCTGTGTTCCTTCCAACCTAGTACTATGAGAGGAAATTCTGTCAGAAGCTCCTGATTCCAAGTACTGTATTCACCCTGGAGGTTCAAAGATGTATCAAGACTTGAAGAAACACTTTTGGTGGAAAGGCATGAAGACAGACATTGTAGGCCATGTGGCATGATGTGACACCTATAATAGAGTCAAGGCTGAACATCAAAGGCCTGCAGGATTGCTAAAGCCTCTTGACATTCCCGAGTGGAAGTGGGAGAGCATATCCATGGATTTCATAGTTGGATTGCCCCATTCATAGAAAGGCAATGATTCCATCTGGGTGATTGTTGATCGTTTGACCAAGATTGCTCACTTTGTACCAGTTAAGACCAAGACCAATGTTGAAAAATTAGCAGATCTATATGTTGAGCTTATTCTCAGACTGCATGGAGCTCCCTCTAGTATTGTATATGATCGTGGTCCTCAATTTGTGTCCCGATTCTAGGAAGCTCTGCACAAGTCTATTGGGACCAAACTTGATTTCAGTACCACATATCACCCACAGATAGATGGACAGACGAAATGAGTAAATCAGATCTTAGAAGACATGCTTCGCGCTAGTGTATTGAGTTATGGCTCTGATTAGGAGAAATGCCTACCCTATGCAGAGTTCTCTTACAACAACAGCTACCAAGCTAGTATCAAGATGTCACCATTTGAAGCTCTATATGGCAGACCTTGTAAGACACCTTTGATGTGGTATCAACCGGGGGAAAGATCGTTCTTTGATTCTGCTAAGATCCAAGATGCAGAAGAAGGAGTTGCTCAAGTGAAGGAGAATTTGAGGTTTGCTCAAAGTCGATACAAGAGCTATGCTGACAAAAGAAGAAGAGAACTTGAGTACAATGTGGGAGACTTTGTCTATCTCAAGGTATCCCCGCTACGTGGAACTGTCAGATTCCATGTGAAAGGAAAGCTAGCCCCTAGATTTGTTGGCCCATACAAGATTTGCAAGAGGATTGGAAAGCTCGCCTACAAACTTGAGCTACCTGAGGAATTGGCGGGTGTACATCCTGTGTTTCATGTATCCCAGCTACGCAAATGTTTGAGAGTGCCCGATGAAGTAGTTCCAACTGATACACTTGACATTCAAGATACTCTCGAGTATAAAGAGCATCCTATCAGAATTCTAGGTAGAGATACCAAGGAGACCCGAAGCAAAACTATTCCTATGTGCAAGATCCAATGGAGCAATCACACTAAGAGAGAAGCAACATGGGAGAAAGAGTCTGACCTCTGGCTACGATATCCTTACCTCTTCGAAGAGTACATTATGCTTTAATCTCGGGGACGAGATTCTATTAAGGGGGTAGGACTGTAACAACCCAAAAATCCATACACCAAAAATACCAACTACAAAATTTTTCTTAAAACTTCCATGTGTTGATGAGTGTCATGTATAGAAACCCAACCTAAGAGATGCATTAGGTCTAACCCCAACCCAAGTCAACACATAAGCATGGCATAACTCTTGGCATAAACATGTGATTAAGTTCCCTAAATAAATGAACCTTGCATGCATATTAATACCACTTGTGAGTTGGATTCTTCTTTTGCCTTATGTTATGCTAATTAAAAATCACCAAACAACTATTAAGCTTGCTAATTAATCCTTTGATGAGCAAATGCCTTAAGCAAACAAACAAAGAACAAAAGAAAAGGGAAAAGAGAGATGAAGAGAGAGGGCCTCGCAGCCAGCAGCTCGGCCCAAGCTAGCCAGCCTAGCCTTGCATCACGCGCCACACGCAGCCACATTGCGCCAAGCGCCTGACGACCCAACCCCGCTTGTCAGCACAGTAGCGTCTTCTTCCCCTCGCCCATGCAATCTCCCCACACGACTGAAAGCCAACCAGCATGGCAGGCGTGGGCCTAGGGTCACGCAAATCGCATGACCTTGTTCCCCCTTGTGCCATGCCTACGCAACCGCACGAGAGCCATCGGATGCGTCGCACGTATCACCACCGCCCGTTCGCCATCCACCATTGGAGCCCTTGGGGCTCGGCTATAAAAGCCAACATCAGTGAGCCCTAACCCTCAGCCCGTTCGCCACCACCGCTGGTGGCACAGCACCACATAGTGTCAAGCTGAGAGAGAGGGAGGAGGGAGAAGCAAGGATAAAGGAAGCCGCTACGGGAAGGACCTCACCGGAGCTAGGAGCGCCGCCCCGATCAGCTACAGCGACGTAGCTGCTCGGCACGGCACTGCATCACCTCATCACAGCCTCACCTTGCCACTGCACCGCCATCCTACCGCCACGAACCCTGCGGTGAGCCATCTTGCTAAGACCACCTCCCAAGCCAAATGGAACGTGCACCGCCATGATCGAAAACCTTGCCGAAGCTTTGAGCTCTAGCCTAGCCCAACTAGTTAGCTAGGGAGACCGCCATGGCCACGCTTGCTAAGACCCAGGACGCACCATGCGTGCTGCCATTAGCCAAAAGGAGGACCCCAGCCATGACGTTGTACATCAGAGCAGGAGCACACATGCACGGATATGCTCACCATGGCCGAGAGCACAACCAGGGCGAGACCACCACGTCTTCTACATTGTGGTAAAGGCGACGTTGACACCCCGACTAGCTCTGCCATGACGAGAGACACACCGTGCTCACCTTAGCCGAGGAAGAAGCCCACCGGGGCCCTGCGTTGCCGCACCACACCTCGTCAGAGCGCCACCGCCTCTGTTTTACCCCCACCACCGTGGCCGGAGCCACTGGGAGCACCAGGAGCTCCTTCAACATGCCCACCATGGCCGCTGAAGCACCATGGAGCTCACACGCTCCTCCAACTGGGCCCTCGCTACCACTGCAGCCCTGTCCATGCACGCCGACGAACCCACGCTGCCGTTCACCATGGCCGGGACCCTAGGAAGCCCTAGCCGCCACCTTGACCCCACCACGGCACTCACTGAGGCTTGGTGACACTTTTGCCCACCCTAATTGAACACCAGCGCCGTGGGTGAGGCTCGCCGGTGACCTCACCACCGATGGGAGCACGCCGGGGAAGAAGTAGGGGATTTTCCCCTCGCCAACCACGACCACGTCCCGAGTAGCTCTGCCGAGCACCGACCACGCCGACCATGTCCCGAGCAGCTCCGCTGAGCACCGACCATGCCGACCATGTCCTGAGTAGCTCCGCCGAGCACCGACCACGCCGACCACGTCCCGAGCAGCTTCGCCGAGCACCGACCATGACCGTGTCGACCACAGCTCCACCGAGCTCCGACCACGACCACATCGTGCACGTGAGCCAAACCCTAGGAAGGGGTAAGTGGACCAAGTCCTGCATAGACCGGCTCTGCGGTCTATGGACCAACGCAGGTGGGTTCACCATGAATCGCGCCTCACCTGCGCCCATGGACCACGGCTCGTTAGTGGCCTAGTAAGGCAACGTGGCCGTACCAGCGCACGCCATGTGGCGGGCCAAAGCCCAACCCATATCCAGGCCCAACTGGCCCAGTTTGGGCCTGGCCTGTATTGACCATTGATCGGTCAATGTTGATCGTTGACTGAGGCCACATGTCAGTGACACCGCCAGGCGGGACCCACTTGTCAAAGGATGAAACAGCCGAGATGACGTCATACTGACGCCATGATGACGTCAGCGGAACCCCACCTGTCAGTACAGAACCGAGACGATGACATCATGCTGATGTCATACTGACGTCAGCATGCCATGTGGACCAGCCACAGCATGACACGTGTCAGCCTAAGATTCATTCAGCCTTTTCCATTTTCAGGGAGGAATCAAACTTCAGAAATTCATAACTAATTCATACAACCTCAGATAAATACAAAACCAGGACCAAAATTCATCTAAAATCGAGCCCTACGCAATGAACCCATATTTGAGTGCATTTGGTTCTTTTTGAATCTTCATTGCTCTTTGTGCTATTCTATAGACGTCGCTAACGCGACTATAATGCGATCGTTGCTGACTCGGAGGAGAACCAGACGGACGAGGATCATGAGTACCGTGAGGAGAACGGAGACGACTACACTGAAGGTGGCACATCCCACCCAATCTCGTAGCACCTATTACGCATGGCTAAAATAGAACTGTTATTGCTTTACTTACTGTTATAATCATACAATGATAGGACTTGCATGGTAGTATGCTTACTTGATGGCCTTTACCTTGACGCAACCTTACCCCCGCATACCCTGCTATTAGGCTAGACACACGCTTACTGCTATATTTCATTGCTTACACTTCTACTATGCCTATACTACATTAATGCATGGTGGAAACTGGTGTTATCTGGACTATGGGGAGAGTGTTGCGTGTGTGACTTGGGTGTGTGGAGGGTGAGGGTTGTGTCGACCAAGTTGGAGTATATGACAAGCCTGGGGCAAGTCTTGCCATGGGGTGCTACCTGGGCACCCCTGGAAATGGATACCTGTGGTGGGTAAATGGTATATGAGGTGGTTCTGGGTGTGAACCTATGATGGGAGGATCCCGGGATGGAGGTGCTGTGGTGGCACGATGAATGGAAACCCTGATGGAGACATTCTGGCTTGGTCATCCCTAAGGACTTACTAGTACTCAGATTCACCGGGAAGCCTTACGTACCACTCGTCCTATATGGTGCGGGATGGCCAAACTACTTGGTAGGATATTGCCACTACTGCTAGGTTGATAGTGGACAGTGTAAGGAGGTACAGGGCACGGAGGATTTCCCCCACACCCTTCCGAGACTTCATGGAGACCTTGTGGACCTGGCTCATGACTCACAATTTCAGCCACCCCAGACTAGACTTGGGGTGTACCAAGGCTAAATGGTAGAGTGGCATTATCCTAGGCTAGCAAGCGGCCGGAATCAGCCCAGTTGACAATGGTCAGTGAAGAAGGCAGATCTTGTGGTTATGTAAAACCTCTGTAGAGTGTATGGTTGATCGATCGATACATGTGCCAACTTGTCGGCTATGGACCATTCCTGGGTTTCGCTTAAACTAGATAATGAGATGAGTCCTTCTCTTCTTCCCCCGTGAGAGAGTATCGGTCGTAGCCAGGGGCTACGGGCCTTGAGACAGTGCCGAGAGGGAGTTGGCCTGTCGACTGAGCGATGGTATGGTGATGATGTGGAGATGGTGGTATATCGATCCCAAGATCGAAACCTGGCTCTGGAAAGGGAATAGGGTGGAATGGGTGTGGGAGTGGTGTTAAAACTTGACCAACTATTATTATATACTTGATATGCTATTGCATAGGAAACCCCAGCCTTATAGGTTCCTTTTTATTATATCCAACTTGCATCCAATTTCCACAAAGCAATGCTCATAGGGTGGGAGTGGCCAGTACAAATCATACTGATAAATTTTGAAACACAGGTTCTGCTGAGGAGTATAGCTCTGAGGAGTTTGATGGTTGAGGGGTTCGTGCCTACGCTCGAGTTTGGTGATCTTATCTTCAAGCTGTTCTGAATGAATGCTACTTTTGATTCTGCCAATGCGGCGATGTAATAAATTATGTAATTCTGCACTATTTATACTCTGATATTATCGTTGTATGGATGTGGTATGCGACTGTAATTTGGGTAATATGATATGCAATGGTCTTATTACACTTCGACTCTATAGATTTCCCTTCATGGAAATCGAGTTGCTTTAGGCGTCATCCTTCTCCTCGGCATCGTCTGTAGTGGGGTCGGATCCTTCCCCTGCTCCCCTTTGTTGGAGCTTCCGAACAAGAATTTGCGCATGAGGCCACAATCCTTGTATAGATGCTTGGTCAGGAAAGCATGGTTTGGGCATGGCCCCTCGAGCATTTTTTCAAAGTGGTTCGGAGTGCCCTTCGTAGGCTTCCGGCCACCCTTGTAGTCGGCAGTGGCTACGAGTGGGTCCTCGTGCCATTGCTTCTTGTTCTTCTTTTTAGTGAAATGACTAGAGGCGCCTTCGCCGGCACCCTCGTCCCATCTCGCCTTGCCCTCGGGGGTGCCTCTAGATGCAATCACTCAAGCAATGCACTTGGATCACTCCCAATCTCACTATGATGAATCAATGATGAAGATGAGTGGGAGGACTTTGGCTAGGCTCACAAGGTTGCCATGTCAATGAAAATGGCCAAAGATATGAGCCATAGCCGGCCATGGGGCTTAAATAGAAGCCCCCACGAAATAGAGCCATCGTACCCCTTCACTGGGCACAACACGGGGTGACCGAACGCTCCGGTCAGACTGACCGGACGCTAGCCCTCAGTGTCCGGTCGCCCGATGGACGCCACGCGTCACCAGCTTCAAACGCTGTTTGTTAGATTTCAACGGCTACGAAGCTGACCGGACGCTCCGGTAAAACTGACCGGACGCTTAGATAAAACTGACCGGACGCTCCGATAAAACTGACCGGACGCTGAAGCCCCAGCGTCTGGTCGTTTCCAGTAAGCTCCCCGAGACGTATTTCTTTGACTAGACGCGTCCGGTCCATCTTGACCGGACACAGTCCAGCGTCCGGTGGTTAACCCTAGGCACTATGCCGTCTTACCAGTTCGACCGGACGCAAGCAGCCAGCGTCCGGTGCTTTCAGACCTAGTGTCCGGTCAGTTGACCGATGCCAGCGTCTTCGCGACCAACTCCTTTTCACTTCTAACTTCTCCAACCTTGCTCAAATGTGCTAACCACCAAGTGTATCACCTTGTGCACATGTGTTAGCGTATTTTCACAAACATTTTCAAGGGTGTTAACACTCCACTAGATCCTAAATGCATATGCAATGAGTTAGAGCATCTAGTGGCACTTTGATAACCGTATTTCGATACGAGTTTCACCCCTCTTAATAGTACGGCTATCAAACCTAAATATGATCACACTCTCTAAGTGTCTTGATCACCAAAACAAAATAGCTCCTACAAGTTATACATTTGCCTTGAGCTTTTTGTTTTTCTCTTTCTTCTTTTCAAGTTTAAGCCCTTGATCATTGCCATGCCATCACCATTATCATGATATGATCTTCATTAGCTTCTCCACTTGAAGTGTGCTACCTATCTCATGATCACTTGATAAACTAGGTTAGCACATAGGGTTTCATCAATTTACCAAAACCAAACTAGAGCTTTCAATCTCCTCCTTTTTGGTAATTGATGACAACCCTTATACAAAGATACGAAATAAAATTCAATTGAATCCATGTTGCTTGCCCAAGTATATTTACCATGTGTAAAAGAATATAGACAAGTTTCATGAACCCCAAATGGTAGCAATTGCTCCCCCTACATATGTGCTAAGAGTTTGGATTGTAGCTTGCACATATGCTTAGATAGGAAATATAGGAGTCAATGTCTACCACATGATGCTAAGGTATAAAAGATGGACCTTTGAAGCGTGATACCAATCGGAGTGCACCATTATACCTTCCTTAGCACCATGGTTAGCTTAATATCACTTGAAAACATACTTTGGAAAGATACCACTTGTAAAGACTTACTTAGGAATGAAAGTTATCTAGTGATTTCATTTCATCATTCAATCTTACAACTAACCTTCATCACACAAGCATGGATGTTTAAATTTAATACTTGTGCCATGCAAGCAAACATATGAAATGCACATTCAAATGCACCATACAAGTTCATGAGCTTGCTCCCCCTACTTGTATGCTCAAAAATTTTAGTTGATCCCTTTCCTTTGTCATATCTCTCCCCTTATGTCATATATCAAGATATATTTATGTTTCACTCCCTTTATGATATTTCTCCCCCTTTTTCACTATTTTTACTACTATCTTTGTTTCTCTCCCCCTTTGTCATCAATGACCACAAAGGTTCTAAATGTAGATAGTATTACTTGTAGGGTCGAGATTATCAATGTCAATCAATGGGGTGAGGATCATTTTCCTAAATTTGGTCTAATCTAGATCATTTGCCAAAGATATTTAACTCGGTTTGATCCAAGGACAAGCTTCTTCACACCTCCAAATAAGGGTTATCTTGTACCATGTTGAGTTAAACACTTATAGTTCATTTTCTAGATTAAACACTAGGTTTACAAGCCCACAAACATGTTATATGCTATCACTAGATCAAATCAAGCATAGAAGCAATAGTGATATCATATAAACATTAAATTCATTTGATTTTCATGAATGAGCCTAATCAAATAGAACCACTTGAAAGGTCCTAATAAAATTGAAAATGTGACTAGATGCACTAATCATGTCCTTAGCAAAGATGTATGTCATGCCAATCAACTTTTACCTTGGATTGCTCGAAGGAGAGGCATGTCATATGAGTGGGGGTGCATCAACACATATTTGATAAATCCAATATGTTCAACTCATTCCTTAGCTTGCAAAACCTTTTCTCATCCAATGGCTTGGTGAATATATCGGCAAGTTGATCTTCGGTGCCTACACTCTCAATACAAATATCCCCTTTTTGTTGGTGATCTCTTATGAAATGGTGGCGGACATCAATGTGCTTTGTTCTTGCATGTTGCACCGGATTGTTGGTTAGCTTGATTGCACTCTCATTGTCACATAGCAATGGCACTTTCTTGAACTTGATTCCAAAATCACTCAAAGTGGCCTTCATCCAAAGTATTTGTGCACAACAACTACCGGCGGATATGTATTCGGCTTCGGCGGTTGATAATGCAACACTATTTTGCTTCTTTGATGACTATGAAACAAGTGATCTTCCCAACAATTGACATGTGCCCGATGTGCTCTTTCTTTCAACCTTGCATCCTGCATAATCTGAGTCAGAGTAACCAAGTAGCTCAAACTTTGCTCCTTTGGGATACCACAAACCAACATTTGGTGTATGCTTCAAGTACCTCAATATTCTCTTTGTAGCCTTCAAATGACTTTCTCTTGGTGAGGCTTGGAATCTTGCACACATGTATACACTAAACATGACATCCGGCCTTGATACGGTCACATAGAGTAGGCTTCCAATCATGGACCGATACAACTTTTGATCCACCATATTTCCACTTGCATCACTATCCAAGTTGCCATTGGTTCCCATTGGTGTGCTAATGACTTTGCTATCAATCAAGCCAAACTTCTTGATCATGTCCTTGATATACTTGCCTTGACTTACAAAAGTACCATTCTTCAATTGCTTGATTTGAAGACCAAGGAAGTAACTCAACTCTCTGATCATGGACATTTCAAACTCATTAGCCATCATCTTTCCAAACTCATCACAAAATTATTGATTGGTTGATCCAAATATGATATCATCAACATAGATTTGCAAAACAAATAGATCTTTTCTAATCTTCTTGATGAAAAGAGTGGTGTCAATTTTACCCATTGTGAACCCTTTAGAGAGGAGGAAGTCCCTCAATCTCTCATACCATGCTCTAGGTGCTTGCTTCAAGCCATACAATGCCTTCTTCAACTTATACACATGGTTGGGCTTCTTGTCATCTTCAAAACCGGGAGGTTGCTCAACATATACTTCTTCATTGATATAACCATTGAGAAATGCACTCTTAACATCCATTTGATAGAGCTTGATGTTGTGGGCACAAGCATAGGCTAGCAAGATTTTAATTGCTTCCAATCTAGCAACCGGGGCATATGTTTCTCCAAAGTGAAGACCTTCAACTTGAGTATAGCCTTGTGCTACTAATCTTGCTTTGTTCCTTACAACTATCCCATCTTGATCTTGCTTGTTTCTAAAGACCCATTTGGTTCCTAATTACATTGTGTCCCTTTGGTCTTTCTACTAATTCCCATACTTGATTTCTTGTGAAGTTGTTCAATTCTTCATGCATAGCATTCACCCAATCAACATCCTTCAAAGCTTCATCTATCTTCTTTGGTTCAATGGATGACACAAATGAGAAGTGTTCACAAAACGATGTCCAATCTTGATCTTGTTTGCACACCTCTTGAAATATCTCCAATTATAGTGTCCAAAGGATGATCTCTTGCAATACTTGTTGGTTGGAGCAATAGAACTTGATTGCTTGCACTTGCTAGATCATTGGGTTGAGATGATGTACTAGCCACTTGATCTTGATCAATGTCATGAGAGTCACTTGAACTAACTTGATTTGTATCATTTTGCACATTTGAGTTAGAAAGCACTTGCACTTGATCATCTTCATCATCATTCACTTGCCTAGGCCTTAATTCACCAATATCCATGTTCTTCATGGCATTTGAAAGTTGAATGCCTCTAACATCTTCCAAGTTCTCATTCTCTACTTGTGAACCCTTGGTTTCATCAAATTCAACATCATGAACTTCCTTCAAGAGTACCACTATCCAAATTCCAAACTCTATAATGCTTTGCTTATAGTGGAATAACCAAGTAGGAATCATTATCACATTTCTTATCAAACTTGCCCAATCTAGTGCCTTTCTTCAAGATATAGCATTTACAACCAAAGACCCAAAAATATGCAATGTTGGGCTTTCTACCATTCAAGAGCTCATATGGTGTCTTCTCTTTCAATGGGTGACAATAGAGGCAGTTGCTACAATAGCAAGCCATGTTGATAACTTCGGCCCAAAAAGATTGACTCACATTGTACTCACTAAGCATAGACCTTGCCATATCAATAAGTATTCTATTCTTCCTCTCAACAAGGCCATTTGATTGGGGTGTGTACTTGGTCGAGAATTGATGTCTAATTCCAAATTCATCATACAACTCATCAATTCTAGTGTTTTTGAACTCACTACCATTGTCACTTCTAACTCTCTTGATGGTTGTTTCAAACTCATTGTGAATGCCTTTGACAAATGATTTGAATATTGCAAATACAT
Source organism: Miscanthus floridulus (assembly GCF_019320115.1). Classification (NCBI taxonomy): domain Eukaryota; kingdom Viridiplantae; phylum Streptophyta; class Magnoliopsida; order Poales; family Poaceae; genus Miscanthus; species Miscanthus floridulus. The sequence goes on along the minus strand of NC_089585.1, from coordinate 130,627,909 downwards.
CACTTTTGTCCACTAGAAAGAATACCCATGTGTATCTAGTGTAGTCATCCACTATCACAAAGCCATATTTATTTCCACCGATACTTGTGTATTGTGTTGGCCTAAACAAGTCCATGTGCAATAACTCAAATGCTTTACTAGTGCTCATCATGCTTTTCTTAGGATGGGTGTTTCCAACTTGTTTGTCGGCTTGACAAGAGCTACAAAGCTTATCCTTTTCAAACACAACATCTTTAAGCCTTTAACTAAGTCATGCTTAATCAATCTATTCAATTGTTTCATTCCAACATGACCAAGCCTTCTATGCCATAACCAACGCATGCTAGACTTAGTGAACAAGCATGTAGATAATTTAGCTTCACTAGCATTGAAATCAACTAAGTATAGATTCTCATATCTAAAACCTTTGAAGATCAAATTAGAGCCATCTACACTTATGATCTCTACATCATCTACCCCAAATATGCATTTGAATCCAAGATCACACAATTGAGCCACGGATAGCAAATTGAAGTTCAAGCTCTCTACTAGCAACACATTGGATATGCTCAAGTCATTGGATATTGCAATCTTACCAAGCCCTTTGACCTTGCCTTTGCCATTGTCACCAAATGTGATACTATCATAACCATCATTGCCATTGGTGTTGATTGAGTTGAACATTCTTGCATCACCGGTCATGTGTTGAGTGCACCCACTATCAAGAACACAATACCTTCCTCTGGCTTTGTAATTGACCTACAAAAGAAGATCAATTCCTTTTAGGTACCCAAACTTGCTTGGGTCCTTGAAGGTTAGTAACCAAGCTCTTTGGCACCCAAATGGCTTTCTTCTTTGAGCCCATCCATGGTTTGCCAATGAACTTAGCCTTCACACTATTTGTACCCTTAACAAGTATATAGGAAGAATTAAGCTTAATGGAGGATACATTAGCATTTTTGCTTTTGTTGGTGCATTCATGCTCTCTATGACCAACTTGCTTGCAACTAGTGCAAAACCGACCATTGTTCTTCACAAAACTTGTCTTGTGAGGAGCAAAGGTCTCCTTGCCTTTCTTGGGGGTATAGCCCAATCCCTCTTTGTAGAGAGAAGCTCTTTGGCTACCCAAGGCCATAAGCAAGCGGTCCTCACCACCATAAGCCTTAGCCAAGGTGTGAGTGAGCTTAGTTACCTCCTTCTTGAGGTTCTCATTCTCAACCACTATTGAGGTATCACAAGTGAGACCATCACTACTAGATGAGGTGGAAGTGGAAGTGCTACAAGAAGGGTTAGTAGGAGCAACAATGATAGGCATAGGTAGTGATGTATCAATTAGATCACAAGTTAAACCTACATTGCAAGTTTTAACATGCTTCTTTTTATTTTGCTCATCAAGTAGAGAGGAATGAGCCTTTTCAAGCTTTTTGTGAGCCTTTCAAAGCTTCCCATGGGCATCCTCTTGCCTCTCATGAGATGCATTGAGCTCATCAAATGCTTGCTTAAGGGCTTTTAGTTCCTTACGCAAGCTTTTGCATTCCCTTCTTGAGATATCAAAGTGTTCTCTAGCATCTTCTAGCATGTCAATTAATTCATCTTTAGTAGGTTCATCATCATCATTATCACTATCACTATCATGTTCATTATCTCTTCTATCATAACAAGTTTGTACCTTAGTGGCCTTAGCCATGAAGCATGATGGAGAGTTGAAGAGAGAAGGCTTCTCATTGATTGCTATACTTGCAAGAACCTTCTTTTTGGTGGTCTTGTGATCATCACTATCATCATCATCATCACTTGAGGAAGCATCACTATCCCAAGTGACCACATATGATCCACCCTTCTTCTTTTTGAAGAATGTCTTGTCCTTCTTCTCCTTCATTTTTTTCTTGTCCTTCTTCTTGTTCTTCTTGTCATCATCATTGTCGCTATTATATGGGCATTGAGCAACAAGATGATCGTTGCTTCCACACTTGAAGCATCTTCTTGACTCATCTTTGTTTTTGGATGAAGACTTCTTTCTTCTTGCACGGTAGCCTTTCTTCACCATGAACTTGCCAAACCTCTTGATAAAGAGAGCCATCTTCTCATCATCACTATCATCCCATGAATCATCATCCTCACTTGATGTTTCTTGCTTTGCTTTGCCCTTGGATGATGTGGCCTTGAATGCCACACTCTTCTTCTTGTCTTCCTTCTTCTCATCTTTCTTCTCTCTCTTTCTTCCTTCTCATCATCATCTCTATAGGCATCATCGGTCATGATATCTCCCAAGACTTGGTTTGGTGTCATGGTGTCCAAATCACTCCTTACTAGAATAGTGACCAATGTACCAAATCTTGAGGGTAGGCATCTCAAGAACTTGTTTGAGAACTCCTTGTCCTCTATCTTCTCACCAAGTGCCTTGAGATCATTTACAATCACTTCCATCCAATGGAACATGTCTGGCATGCTCTCATCTTCTTTCATCTTGAAACTAGCAAATTTATCCTTGAGAATGTATGCCTTTGCACCCTTGATTGCCTTGGTGCCCTCAAATGATTCTTCCAATTTCTTCCATGCCTCATGAGCTCTCTCAATGTTCTTGATTTGCTCAAATGTTCTCTCATCCAAAGCATCATGGATGGCACTAAGAGCAATGTCATTGTTTTGGAGTAGCAATTCTTCGGCGGCGGTGGGAGCCTCTTCATCTTCTATCTCAATTTTTGTTTCTACCACCTTCCAAATCTTCCTATTGATTGACTTGATATATGTTGTCATCTTAGCCTTCCAATAAGGATAGTTGGAGCCATCGAATTGGGGTGGCTTCTTAGTGTTGTTGATTTGAGCCATTTTAACACCAAAGGTTGTTAAGCCTCAAATAACGGTGACCTCGGCTCCGATACCACTTGAAAGGTCCTAATGGCTAGAGGGGGGGTGAATAGCCTAATAAAAATTTCTACAACAACACTTAACCAAATGGTTAGACAATTATGAGGCGAAGCAAGTGTTGCGCTAGCCTACTCAAAATGCAAGCCACCTACCACAATTCTAGTTTAGATAGTGTCAATTCACACAAGAGCTATGGCACTACCCTATGTTAGTGTGCTCTCAAAAGCTAACTAAAGAGCCACACCAACCAAGCATGCAAGCTCTCACAACTAGCTACACTAAAGAGCTTGTCAACTAGTTTGCGGTAAAGTAAAGAGAGTGATCAAGAGGGTTATACCGCCGTGTAGATGAAAGAACCAATCAATCACAAAGATGAATAACAATGAAGACCAATCACCTCAGAATCAATGATGAACACAATGATTTTTACCGAGGTTCACTTGCTTGCCGGCAAACTAGTCCTCGTTGTGGTGATTCACTCACTTGGAGGTTCACGCGCTAATTGGCTTCACACGCCAAATCCTCAATAGAGTGCCTGCACAACCAACACAAGATGAGGATCACACAAGCCACGAGCAATCCACTAGAGTACCTTTTGGCGCTCCGTTGGGAAAGGTCAAGAACCCCTCACAATCACCACGATCGGAGCCGGAGACAATCACCACCCTCTGCTCAACGATCCTCGCTGCTCCAAGCCGTCTAGGTGGCGGCAACCACCAAGAGTAACAAGCAAAATCCACAGCGAAACACGAACACCAAGTGCCTCTAGATGCAATCACTCAAGCAATGCACTTGGATCACTCCCAATCTCACTATGATGAATCAATGATGAATATGAGTGGGAAGACTTTGGCTAGGCTCACAAGGTTGCTATGTCAATGAAAATGGCTAAAGATATGAGCCATAGCCAGCCATAGGGCTTAAATAAAAGCCCCCATGAAATAGAGCCGTTGTACCCCTTCACTGGGCACAACACGGGGTGACCGGATGCTCCGGTTAGACTGACCGGATGCTAGCCCTCAGCGTCCGGTCGCCCGATGGACGCCATGCATCACCAGCTTCAAACGTTGTTCGTTAGATTTCAACGGCTACGAAGCTAATCGGACGCTCTGGTAAAACTGACCAGATGCTCTGATAAAACTAACCGGATGCTCCGATAAAACTGATCGGACGCTGAAGCCCCAGCGTCCAATCATTTCCAGTAAGCTCCCCGAGACGTATTTCTTTGACCGGACGCGTCCGGTCCACCTTGACCGGACACAGTCCAGCGTCTAGTGGTTAACCCTAGGCACTGTGCCGTCTTACCAGTTTGACCGGATACAAGCAGCCAGTGTCCGGTGCTTTCAGACCTAGCATCCGGTCAGTTGACCGACGCCAGCGTCTTCGCGACCAACTCCTTTTCACTTCTAACTTCTCCACCCTTGCTCAAATGTGCTAACCACCAAGTGTATCACCTTGTGCACATGTGTTAGCGTATTTTCACAAACATTTTCAAGGGTGTTAGCACTCCACTAGATCCTAAATGCATATGCAATGAGTTAGAGCATCTAGTGGCACTTTGATAACCGTATTCCGATACGAGTTTCACCCCTCTTAATAGTACGGCTATCAAACCTAAATGTGATCACACTCTCTAAGTGTCTTGATCACCAAAACAAAATAGCTCCTACAAGTTATACCTTTGCCTTGAGCTTTTTGTTTTTCTCTTTCTTCTTTTCAAGTTTAAGCCCTTGATCATCGCCATGCCATCACCATTGTCATGATATGATCTTCATTAGCTTCTCCACTTGAAGTGTGCTACCTATCTCATGATCACTTGATAAACTAGGTTAGCACTTAGGGTTTCATCAATTTACCAAAACCAAACTAGAGCTTTCACGTGTTCAATTGCCCCCACGAACTCACTGTCCGCGGGCGGCTGAACCATACGTAGTGCCACAAGGTGGCCAGCGGTCGCCGTGGCGTTGCGGAGACCGAACGGAAACGCTATCGGGGTGCTAGGCACGTGGCATTTTGGAGAGAGGAGCCCCTTCCCGGAAGGCCGTGCCATGTCATTGTCGTTGGAACGGGTGAGGCGACGCTGGTCCTCCCTGGACCGCTAGAGCCCATGGGAGGCACCGAGCTGGCGCCCAAGCCTCTTGTCATCGAGGACGATGGGGGGAGAGATTGGATGGCAGCGTGAGCCCGTACCAACTCTCCTCCCACCGTGATGATGAAATCTAGGTTCCCGAAGCGCATGTGTGCGCCTGGGACCCAACTGATGTCGTGGCCTGGTTTGAAACACGCAAAGTCCCCTACCTGGCGTGCCAGCTGTCGGTGTTTCGAACAAGCACCGGCTAGTAAATTTATATTTATGCACGTTAGGCCCGGATGGTGCGCTAAAGGACACAAGGTTTATACTGGTTCGGGCTGAATGTCCCTACGTCCAGTCTGTTGATGCTCATGTTATTAGCACTGAAAATGGTTCATAGTAGGGGGTACAAACGGTTGAGAGAGGGACTAGTCCCAGGTCTCTGATGGAAGGGTCGAAAGGATGCCAAGAGCCTGGTGGCAGCCTGGCTGTGTGTGTGATGTGTCGAACTGAACTCTCTATGAGTTTGTTTGTGTGTGGGTTGTCCGTCAAGTGTCGATCCAAGTCTCTCTTTTTAGTGGGGAGCCCTGCCCTCCCTTTTATAGACCAAGGGGGAGTAGGGGTTACCGATGGGAGAAAGAGGAAAATACCAACGGTATAGAAGGTCCTTCGAAGGATCCGGGTCTTCCTTTTTTCCCACGCCTGCCCTGCATAACATGGCAGACCGTGTCAGAAGCAGCGTGTTTGTTGATCTTTGTAGGCCATGCCCTGGCCTCATTTAGCAAGTGGTGCATCCCGTCCTGCCCCCACGGATGGCGTGTCGGACAGGGGTGTCGATCTGCAACCCCGTGGGGAGTGGATGGCATGGTGACTGCTCGTTCACCACTGTAGAGGACGGGAGTCCCCCCTTGGAACGTAGTGGTTGTCGTATGTCCATGTCGGGTTCTTCTCCCGAGGGCTGAAGGTGGCGCCTACAACACTGTAGGGCGAAGAGCATGTGCCTGCAACACTATTCAGGCTCTGCCATGCCAAGAAGGGTCTAAGCGCCCGTCCCGTCGTGCCCTGACGGTACTTTCCTATAGGGGTGCAGGGCATGGTCCTCGATGCCGTGGTTGACCCGAACGTCTTGTCTTACCATGTGCCTATTGTGACAGAACCACCCAATTTATACAAGATCAAGTACGGCTGTCCCCGCTAACACGTTGACACGCGCATACTTTCACTTATATAAACCCGGTAGTCCGCCGAGTGTCCCGAAAGACCTCGGTAAATCAACATCACAACCAAGATCATGTGATTAAGCAAATACACATCACATACACAGAGTTGCAGCGAAAATAATATTACAAATAGGTTCACAAATAATAGTACAAGTTTGGGTTTAAAAACCGCTTAGTGAAAACAACATAGCTTTCAAAAGATCACATTAATATATGTTCCAAATACATTGCTAGCATAGGTGACATCATCAGACAAAAGCATATAGATGAGAAGTAACTACAGAATCACCGAGCCCACCGGTGGTTAGCCACCATCTTTAATAGGCCGAGAACTCCACCTGCAACATGGTGGGATAAACCCTGAGTACTCGAATGTACTCAACTAGACTTACCCGTCTTAAATTAAAATAAAGCGACACCAAGGATTATGCAAGGCTTTCGTTAGTGGGCAAGCTGACTTGTTTGCGAAAAGCATAAACTATCATGAAGGAACCATTTTAAGTACTTTGCATCATCTTTATTATGACCTATCCATCTAGGTAAGCACATGTACTATAGCAATCACTTGATAAACCAATAACATCTAGTTACCAACTTAGATTTAGCATATCTCATACCATCCAGATAACCATCATTGTTCCATAATAATTACTACGGTGCCGTAGCTTGAGTCAAGTGCTCACTATCCAGGAGCGATGGCGATTCGAATCGATTCCTAACCAGCTGGTGATTTATTCCTCACACAAACCACGCTTTCTTCGTCAGGGTCGCTTAGATCACCAATGACACTTTCCAAGTAGCCACGGGATAACAGCGGGACCGCACTACCCAGGGACTGTCCAACTGCCAGGACGCACCTTGGGCTCACTCTTCGCGTCCTAGTCATACCCCCTTCAGCACCAGTCTGCCAATCCAGGTTTATCCCGGCTCAAATAGTGTCACTAGCTTTGCGATCGAAAGGTACTTTATTCGGCCAGCTAAATGTGAGGCATGCATTCAACATGACAAGAGGGATGAGCAATGATCGGTCCTTAATCAACACAGATGGAAACTAACAGCACCCCAGAACCCTGTCTGGTTGCCTCCAACTTTTTCCGTCCGGTCTCCAATTATCCATCACACATGGTTAATTCCAGGATATCATTCTTTCCATAGCTAAATTCTTCCAGTAACCACCTATAATGTAGGTGATCAGATTATCACCGATCGCTACCGGTCTAAGCAAGGCTAACCAGTTATTCGATCCTGACCTAACAGGGTAACAAGGTAGTAAGGTAGGCAAGGATAGTAATAAATGCATCAACGGTTTCAATCAACTCCTACCACTTAATGCAACAATATATAAACTCATATATATAGAAAGAATTGCTTTTATAAAGTAGGAGACTTAGAATGCTCCGGGGCTTGCCTTGTTCGAACGAACTAGGTTGATGATCTACGCACTCGGGCAAGTCCTCTCCTTGCTTCTTCCACCTTCGGGATAGGTCCACCATACACCGTCTTCGGGTTTGGCTCCACATCACATCCTTCACGTGGTTCATCTAGTGTACCTAAATGAGATGCAAGATGCATGTGTATGAAGGTGATGAATGGTAACACAAGATGCATCACATAAGCATTCAAGACAAACACAAGATTATGCAAGACATAGACACCAATAGCTATTTAACTAACATCACACAACTAACTATAGAGAGCAAGCACATCAAGCATGACACAAGTTTAACAAGGTCACAAGTATCATAACTTGACCATCAACAAGGGCATAAGCCACACTTAGCAACACATGGAGTAAACAACCACAACTAGCATATGTCTATTTCAGGACTGGAAACAACAGCTTCATGTTTGGATCATAACTAGAGTTATACAAATCCAATAGCCATGCAACAAGACATTTTGGAAAGCTTATGGAATTTTCTACAATTCATCTTTAATCATCTTAGCATGATTCTCAAGTCAAGTGGGTCGAAATTATATATTTACAGAAACTGGTCCACAATTGACAGAGAGCAGTCATTTCTAAAACCCAACTTTAAACAGGCATAACTCACAAACCACAAGACCAAATACCACCAAATTTTAACAAAAGCTAGATACATGAATTATCTACAACTTTTGTATAAACAAGTTTCACAACAAAGCACATTATCATGAAGAACTTTGCTAAGTTCCCAGATCTGTCCATAAACCACATCGGCAAGAAAATAATTGTTAACTTATGTTGCAAACACATAATTGGGAAAAACCAACTTTACCAACATTTCACACATGACTAAAGAACACCAAAAAGCATGGTGCTCACCTCTAAATAAATTTTCTTAAAGCATTTCTTAATTTATTTAGACATCAAGGTGTATTTATGAACATATACAAAAAATGCACAATAAATTCTACAAAAAATACAGTAGCTCATATATCCTCTCAATAGTCTACTGTACAAATTTCATACCATTTGCATAAGTATAGCTGCCTCTACAAAAAAGACAATTTGCTATTGCAAGAAATCATGTGAGAGCGAGATAAACCAATAACTCACTCATACTTCATCCAATACTCATGAAATTTTTACCACACATCAACTATCACATGAGTAGCATGCCACAAAAATTTCACTTCATTTGGAGCCCTAGATCTGCAGTTATGGAAAATAACAAATTCAACTAGCATTACAACCTTACTGCACAAATCTATTTTTACTGCAAAATATTTAAACTAAAACATGTCATATTATAGATCTACTGCATAGACAATTTCACAAGGATTCTAAAAAGTCCTCATTTGCTATTTTACGAATTTCCTATGAATTACTATGAATTTCCAAACTTTAGCAAATTTCCTACAAAAAAGGTCCTCAATGGCACTATTCATATGAGTCAGTGGTAATGCACTTAGGCCCTCCCCTTTACTCGAATTTGAGCCCGAGGTCCCTGACGCAGACTTGAACAGAGGACGCCAAGGAATCAGCCGGTGGCGGTCGGAGAAGGGCCGACGACGGCGGGGGAATGGTGGGGAAGCACCAGGAGCCTCTCGCGCACGCGTAGGGATGCTCAGCACGGCCCGAGGTGGCCCATAGTGGCGCGGCCACGCACACACGCGGCGGCGACGACAGTGGCTCCGACAGCCGGGCTGCTCCGACGGTTATAGGCTCAGACGAGGGGCGCCGGTCGTAGAGGAGGAAGAGGCGGAGGCGATGGTTCACGCGGTGGGTCGCGAGAGGGCTCGGAGGCAGCAGGGATGCGGCGGTGGCGGGCTCGGCCCACCGGCCATGGTGGACGCGCCCGCGCGCAGCGTTACAGAGGGGTAGAGCGAGAAGGGGCAAGTGAGGCAGAGTGCTGAGCGAGCATGGAGGGCGCCATGCTTCACCAAATGTGAGAGGGAGCGGCAGGGACGTGTGGCGCGGAGGTGGAACACGCGGTAGCAATGGAGGTCGCGCTCTGCTGCATGGTTGACGCGTCGGCCTACTGCCGAACACCTGGCGTGCGTCGGTGTGGGCGAGGTGGGGAGCCGATTTGGGCCACTTCCAGGCCAAATCAGACCTTGGGCCAAAAATGAAGTTTGCTCACCTCAGCCTGCTCTACATTTTTCATTAAGGCACTCTAGTCATTTGAGCAACATAACAGTGGGTAATTTAATCTCCAAAGTGGCATTATCAATGCATTGACGGTGATTAACAAACTCTAAAATTGAGGGTCATAACAAGGTCAAATGAGTGCCATCCTTTTACATGATCTTCTCCATGAACTTAGCTCCAACTTTTATTTTGGGGTCAACTTGAGATGCTTAATGAATTTCGGAGAACGCGAGACGCCAATGCCGAGGTCGATGAATTTCTAGACTTAGAATATTTCTAAGTGCTGAAATCAGCAGCAAGTTCCAACTTTGAGCCACTGCTAGACTTGGTTCTGAGCCGATCCATGGTATACTCCAAAAACAAAGTTTCTTCTACATAACATGAGCTTCAACTTTTATTTAATGTCTAGCTTCAAAACTTGTATAAAACCTACAGTTCTACTTTGACCAAAGTAGGATCACGATAAAGCTTAGATTATCCTTTTTGATCCATTGGAGCATTTTCTTGGCATTTGCCCAACATGAACCTTTCATGACTTTTGTTGTAGAGTTCATCTAGAGTCATTTGGGCAAGGTTGCAAGGTTTGGTTGATGACATATATTTCCATTCACTTAATAGTGCAATTCAAGCACTTAGTAAAGCCATTCCAATAAGGATATAACTTATCATTTCATGTGACTTTTTGATTCCAAACCTCATGGAACTTTTCCAGGGATCAATATAGATGGATATTGATGTGAGACACATGAAATAAGCACCTTCAACATTACTTAGGGATATATCTGAAAAGGGCCAATATACAAGCAAAGGTGTGTTGCCCACGTTTAAGTTTGAGCTCACTCTTGTAGATTTGATCTTGACACCTTCATCACCACTTAACATGTCATGTTTGAGCTCAAACCCATTGCTTAACTAGTGGGAAACACCTGGGGTGTTACACCTATCATCATTGAAGGAGCGGGGTGCGGTTGTCAGGCGAGGCAGAGCTAGCCTTTGGACATCGGGCGAGGCGAGGTCCGGCCCTTGGGGGTCGGTGAGGTGGAGCTAGCCCTCAGGGTCGGGTGAGGTGGAGCCCAGCCCTCGGGGTCGGGCGAGGCGGAGTCTATACCTCAGGGGTCGGGCGAGGCCGCGAGGCAGAGTCTTGCTTTTAGCTGTCGGGCGAGGCGAAGTCTGGCCCCGGATGTCGGGTGAGGCGGACCCCGCCCTCAGCCCTTGGGTGAGGCAGAGCTAGCCCACGGGCGTCGGGCGAGGCAGAACCAAACTCCCATCGCTCGGGCAAGAAGCGCAGTAGTGCTCTTGTCCGTCCGGGAGTTTTTAACGTTCGATGGTTATTAGTTCCATCTCCTTGGGTACCCCGGTATTAGGTCCCCGACAGATAGCTACTAAAGAAGTTGATGGGAAGATTCATTTCAGTAGAATTTTTTGTTGTTTCAAGGCAGCCATAGATGGGTTTAGACATGGATGTAGACCATACATTAGTATAGACTCCACAGCCCTTAATGGGCTGTGGAATGGCCACTTGCCCTCAGCCCAAGCATTAGATGGTCATAACTGGATATATCCTTTAGCATTTGGATTGTTTGACTCAGAAACCAAGGAAAACTGGATCTAGTTCATGGAGCAGCTTAGCAAAGCAATTGGACCTATGGACAAGTTAGCAGTATGCACTGATGTCTGCAAGGGTCTTGAGGCAGCAGTGGCTCAAGTGTGGCCTCAGTGTGAGAAGAGAGAGTGCTTCAGACATTTGATGGAGAATATGAAGAAATATTACAGTGGAGATGTCTATGTCAAAAACATGTGGCCTGCAGCTAGGGCCTATACTCCTCACAAATTTAAGTAATTCTTTGACAAGGTTGTGGTAGCTAGCCCTGGTGTGCTTACTTGGTTGAAAGAGCACCATAACCTACTCTGGGTCAGGAGCAAATTCAGCAGTGACATCAAATGTGACTACATCAACAATAATTTAGCTGAGTCCTGGAATGCATGGATCAAAGAACACAAGGATCTACCTATGCATTGTTTGGCTGATACTATCAGGGAGAAAACAATGGTCCTGTTTGCTAAGAGAAGGAAGATCTCCACTGCCTTGACTGGAGAAACCTTACCTGCTATCATACACCAGCTCAATGCAGCTTCCAAGGGTCTAGGCCACCTCAAAGTGACCAAGGGGCATCTAGAAGAAGCAGAAGTCACAGAGATATACAAAGATAAAGAAGTGATGAGGCATGTTGTGTATCTTACAAAGCATATTTGCACCTATAGAGAATGGTAGGTAACTGGGAAGCCATGCCCACATGCACTGGCTATCATCACCACTATGAGGCAGCCCCCAAATGGACCTATATGTGGACAAATACTACACTGTTAAGAAGTTTCAGGCTGCCTACCATGGTATTATCCCAAACATCACTGACAGGGACCAATGGCCTAAGGTTGACAAGGGTTTCAAGTTGTTGCCACCATTGTCCAAGAAGAAAAAACAACCAGGCAAATTGAAGAAGAGCAGGTACCTATCTCCAACTAAAAGAACTGGAAAAAGAACTAGGCAGGTAAAATGTACTGGCTGTGGTGAGTATGGCCACAGAAGTGGTAGCTGGAGGTGTGAACTGACAGGGACAAAGAAAAGGTAAATATTGAATTGTTATCTTATTTCAACAAATAAGCAACAACTGTGGTGTTTATTTACAGGAAGAGGACCAAGAAGACAGCACCTAGACCAGGCAGAAAGAAGGCCAAGAAGGACCAGCCACCAACAGACCAAGGAACACCAAGGACAAGAGCAGCAATGGCTAGAGAGGCAGCTGCAAAGACAACAAGAGAGGCTATAGAAGTAGCAGATAAGGCTGCTGCTGCAGCAGAAGCAGTAGAACAAGCAGAGAGGCATCTCCTGGATGTGCCACCACTGGAGACAATTCCACCATCAAGCCCAAGAACACCTCCAAGCCTTGATTTGCAAATTGTAAACCAGATTGCAGACATGCCTGCTGATGGTGCTCCAAGGAAGATGACACAAAGGAGGAAGCAGCTGGCATCCAAGGTCAGCAAGAGTCCAGGAAAGAAGACTCCAGCAAAGAAATGGAAGAAAAAGTGAAACACCTGACACATGTAATGTGCTTTATGTAGCCACAAGACTATGTAATGTGTGGCCTTAAGCTACTGTGATGTAAGTGGCCAAATGGCTATGTAATGTGTGGCCTTAAGCTACTGTGATGTAATATGTGGCAAAGCTACCTGTTATGATTTCTATTAAGTTATGTGCCACTTGAAACCCTTGTGCAACCTCTGTGAATTATGTGTGGCCTTAAGCAACCTGTCATGTGTGGCCTTAAGCTACCTCTGTGAATTATGTGTCAATTCATCATTTTAGTTTCAGTCATCCATCAGTTTTATTCATCCAACCAGCCAATAAAATTATTATGGGGACAATATTTTTCAGTTTCATTCATCCATTACTTCATTACAGCATACATCACTACACACCCAAAGACCACATACAACACAAGCAATGAACATATTCATCTTCAACATCAATTTCTCCAGCTTGAGCTCCAATTCCTTCCTCTGCTGCTTGTCACCATCTGGACTCCCCACTGAAGCTTCTTCTTCCACCACCTCTGCCCAGTTCAATGGCCGAACAATGACGATGCCGAGATCCTTCAATTGCTGGAAGTACTGCTTCTCGAATCGATAGTACCCACACAACTTGGGGAACTAAAAAAATGACACAAATTAGAACCCTAACTATGCTAATTTAGGAAAATCCAGGAGACCACTCACCCATTCCTTGCACACTTGAAGTACAGACGGCCATGATTCTCACTGCTCTTCTTGGTCCGCCCTTCCACCACTCGAGCAAGATGGCAATCCGGGCAAGGGATCAACGGGAAAACGCTGAGCTCACCGATGGGATCGAGACCGACCAAGGCAATACGGGTGCTCGGGCCACCGTGAAGCCTGCTCCTCGCTCGTCCACCTCCAGACGACTCCGAGTAATGCCCCATCGAAAAGCTGGAAGAGGAAGGAGAGAGAGGAAGGCGGCGGCGGCGGAGGGCTACGACGATACCGGGAAGACGAAGAACGAGCGGGGAAATGAGTCGGGCGAGGCGACTGAGTGCGGCCCGCCTGGTTAGCAGAGAGAGCAGGGGCAGCTGCGGTCATTTGCCACCCCCTTGCTGCCTCTGATCCGACGTGGACTCACGCGCTGTCGTACCACGAGTGCAAATATGGCATTTCTGTATCTCTTTTCTCCGTTTGCGTGCTAAAATCGTATTGCCATTAGTTGAAGTGAGATCTTAGGAGGCGTCAATGGTTATAATGATAAAAAGTTAAATCTCCTGAAAGCATGGCCTTATCAACACCCGTGCACAGTGTGATTTGAGAGGATACCGAATCATGCGACGAAACCTGCTTTCCTTTTTTACTGTAGGTTCTCATGGGCCTTCTCGTGCAGATCGGTACGCGTGCCACCAGCAGAGCAGCCAATGGCGGCCTCCCTTAACCCATCCTAGTTTTTTATAATTTGATCTTTTGTTTGAATAAAATTTACATTTGGTTTCTGATAGACTTAAACTCATCTTTAAATTATGGGATCCGCACCATGAGTCATAACATCGAAATAACACGTCTCGACGCCACCGGCTTTAGTGTTGAGGTACCTAGCCATGTATTGGTATTAACGTGACCGGTACTTTAATGCCAGAATACATTGCGACGAGCGGCGCCACGTCGCTACGGCGACGCGGTCGGCGGCACGTCGCTACGTGTTGGCGACGCGGTCGGCGCCACGTACGTTGGCGACGAGTTCGGAGCTGCATATTCGTGCGAGGTGTGCTCAGTCATCTCCGTCCTCAGAGGTCAGAGCCCAGAGGCACGCTGCTGGCATCGACGGACGGGACGGCAGCGCCAGAGTGCAGTCAACTCAGGCCTAGCGCATGCATCGGCGTCTAGCTGCAGTATTCTCTCCGGCCTACTGTAGAGTATTATACATGTAGCAGCAGACAGAAGCACGAGCCTTTCACTGGATGCAGTACCGCTCTTTCATGCATGCAGCGCCGCGGGCCAAGTGGCTGGCTCAGCTAGGCGCCTATGCCGTAGGGGGCAGCACAGCACAGCATGCGACTGCTGGCTCCGGCCACATCCTCTCACCTCGGCCCCTGTGTGATCACGGGGCGCCTGCCATGCATATCTGTCTCTTCCCGTTCCTGTAGGCACTGGGCAGCTGCGAGCTCCCTCCCGGCTATACACGGCGCCCCAGGTCCATCTGGGACAAATCCGGGAGTTCGAACGGGCAGATGACACCGAACGGGCAATGTAGAGGAGCACCGAACGGGCAGATGACAACCGAACTGCCGCTTTGCATTGGCCGGTGGAGGCGGCTCGCGTCCGCGTGCTGAAACGGTGCCCGTGCAGGCGTACAGCATTCAGGGCACGGACACTGTTATTTATTTATTTATTTATTTTTGGTGTTAGTTGTTTCCTATACTAGTAGACTAGTAGTACTACTGTTTTGTACTTTATGTTTGCTGCACGTTCAGGAGTTGGGTTACTCAGGACAGAGCTCATCAGTTCACAGATGGTGCGTGGCGTGCACTAGTTTCAGGAGGGAGCTCGCAGCTGCCTAGTGCCTACAGGAACGGGAAGAGACAGATATGCATGGCAGGCGCCCCGTGATCGCACAGGGGCCGAGGTGAGAGGATTGCGCGGCTGACCGGCTGTACCAGTACCACCTCGAAGCAACTGTCATCGATTTGATCTTTAGGGAACAGGGCGCAGACAGATATATTGCACCACGTATGAGGATGCCAGAAAGTACGTATTTTATATTACTAAAAACATTACCAACCGATCCTATAATTTCAATTATTTTTAAAGGAAAAAGCAACCATCTATCTATCTATGTACCACGGGCAGAATCCAAATTTCGTTTCAACTATCCATTAACTTATCAGCCAGGCTTATTATCTATGATACAGTATTTTTTTCTTACAACCAATCAACGAACAGTATTTTTTAGTATGGCTTTTTCAGCGAAACGATGAGGGCCGAGATACAAAACTCCAACTAATTACATGTGAACTTATATATTTATTTATTGCCAGCTTTCCTAAACGACTGCCTACTTTCTCTCTATTGGTCTACAGTACATACGCTGCATATACATAACCCCGGCCCCTAACCTGAAGGTGCCGTTGCAGGCTGCTACTATCTGCTGGCTAATAGCCCACACAGGCCTTGTTTAGATACCCTTAAAATTCCAAGTTTTTTCACTCTCTCCATCACATCAATTTTTAACTGTTTGCATGGAGCATTAAATATAGGTAAAAAAAATAACTAATTGCACAGTTTAGTTGGAAATTACGAGATGAATCTTTTGAGCTTAGTTAGTCCACGATTGTACAATATTTACCAAATAAGACGAAAGTGCTACTATTCATCGGTTTGAAATTTTTTCAATCTAAGCCCATGTTTAGTTGGACCCCAAAGTCCAAAAAGTTGCTACAGTACCTGTCACATCGAATGTTTGCGGCCCGTGCATGGAGCATTAAATGTAGACGAAAAGAAAAACTAATTGCACAGTTTGGTGAGAAATTGCGAGACGAACGTTTTAAGCCTAATTAGTCAATGTTTGGATACTATTTGCTAAATAAAAACGAAGATGCTACAGTAATAAACAAGGGCTAAACAAGGCCACAGCTTGTACTGTACATGTGTAGGTGCTGCGACAGGCCAGCTACCAGTGTGAGCAGCTTGTAGCCCTGGCCAGCCCTAAGCTTTAGCTTCCCTGCTGTCTTCCCTGCTGTGCGCCCCCATTTGGCACGAATATTAACAATAATAAAAATCTAGCCCTTGTTTAGTTGGACTCTAAAATCTAAAAAGTTGCTACAGTACCTGTCACATCGAATGTTTGCGGCCCGTGCATGGAGCATTAAATGTAGACGAAAAGAAAAACTAATTGCACAGTTTGGTGAGAAATTGCGAGACGAACGTTTTAAGCCTAATTAGTCAATATTTGGACACTATTTGCCAAATAAAAACAAAGGTGCTACAGTAGCCTCAAAATCCAAATTTCGCGAACTAAACAAGGGCTAGGCTGGTCTAGCCGGTTACACTTTGAAGCCGGTACCTTGTGCGTCAAGATCTGTGTGGGCGCCGAGTTTGGCGCCATTTGTTCTGACGTCGAGATATCGGCTAGGTATGATTTTTTTCTGTGCACGGTTAGACATTTTGGCGTCAAAATCTGTGACGTCGAGATGTGTTACGGATTCATGACGCCGACCCCAGGGTCTAAAGATGAGTTTAAGCCTTTCAAGGGGCCAAATATAAATTTTATTTAAAAAAAGGTTAAATAGTAAAAAATTAGGTGAGGTATCTGTGTTTTGTTGAAGAGAAAATTTGTTGAATGCCATTCCCTTATATTCCATTAAAAATTACGCATTCCCTTCGTTGTCATTGGTTTGTAATTTTGGTTCCATATATGCCACTACCGTTGGTTTTCCGTTATGTTCCCT
Source organism: Miscanthus floridulus (assembly GCF_019320115.1). Lineage (NCBI taxonomy): Eukaryota > Viridiplantae > Streptophyta > Magnoliopsida > Poales > Poaceae > Miscanthus > Miscanthus floridulus. The sequence goes on along the minus strand of NC_089585.1, from coordinate 130,610,689 downwards.
GTGCACACCGTTAAGTTGCACTTAGGCAATACAACAAACACTTTGTGTGCACTAAAAACACTGCTATGTCACTCCGATCCGGTGCGCTGTGGCATGTTCCGCCCTTGCCTGCCCGAGTCGGGCTCCGAGCGGCGTGCGCGGGCGAAGTAAGGTAGCCGGCGGTGGTTTGCGTGCGCGGGGCTGGGGGTGGCGCGAGAGCGGGTGGTGATCACGCCGTGGAGGAGACGCGACGGCGGAGGTGCCTCAAACGCTGATGAGGGCAAGGCAGCATGGACTCAGGGCACATCAAGCATGTGGGTAATGGTGGCGCGAGCCCAGGCGGGAAGCCACACATGGAGAAGAGGCGACCGGCAGGGGTGGAACACGACATGCGTGCGGGAGCGGCGAGCACACGAGGCCGACGGATTTGGTCCACGCGGTCACGCGGCTGACGACGGCACGAGGGTGGCGAGCGTACAGCCACAGCGAGCACGAGGCCGACCGAAGCGGTCCACTCGATGGCGCGCATGCGGCTGACCATGGCACGATGGCGAGCTGCGAGCGCACGGAGGAGGAGAGGACCGGCGCTGGTGGAACGCGCGGCATGCGCACACGGCGAGCGTACGCCGATGGCGAGCACGCGACACCGGCGCAGGTGCGGCCCACGTGGTGTTGAGCGCTCGGTGGTGTAGATCCAAGGTGCGGCTAAGGCAGCTACTCGACATCCGCTAGACAGCGGCGGCAAGCAGAGGCACGACACGGACGCGGGAGGTGCAGAGGCTCGACGACCAGCAGGTACGCAGTCGAGGTTGGAGGCGGCGGCGCGAAGCAGCCAGCACGCGGCAAGGACTAAACGCAGCTCTCAGCACTGACCGGTAGCAGGCAGCAGCACGTGGGTGAACAGCAGGCAGCACTGCAACAGGCGTCCTCCTGCTGCTGCAAACCTTGCCTGCATGCAGTATTGCAGTGTTCGGCCACGTCCTGGCCTAGCATGCCGTCGGCACCGTGGGTAACGGAGTTTTCTGGAGATGTAACGGCAATGGCATTCAAGGAACAAAAATTACAAACCGATGGCAACGAAGAGAAAGCGTAATTTTAGTGAAGAGTATAGATTTGAATGGCATTCAACAAATTTTCTCTTTGTTGAATGGTCACCTGCAGAGCTCCTCGCCTGAATAGCACTGATAAAAGCACCACGACATAGCCGCAAATTGATTTTCAATTTTGTCGATAGGTCTGATCTTACTGCTCATTTTTTATATTTTGTTGATAGAGCTGATCTTACTGCTGATTTCCACTGTTGGAGGACGAGGAACAGGAGATTCTATAGGATGAGTTCTTGCAGGCCCGGCCCTGGGGGGAAGAGGAGCGGCGAACTAGGCCCTTGAGGCCAGGGGGCCCAACCCCTAGTATATTAGTAGATATAGTATATACTAGTATACACTGATAGTTTTCTTTTTCGTCATGTTCATCAGATCAGGATACATAGTAGTAGAATAGGTGTTCGGGATTCACAGAGAGACAGAGAGAAAGGGGGTGATAGGTAGCAAATCATCGAAAGCCGTAGTGGTCGAAGCTCCGGCCGGGGTTTCGTTGACGGACGCCATCTGCGCGCCGGCAGCGACGTTCGGTGGAGAGGGAGTAGGCGTTGTGGCGTCCTCGGCGGCGGCGTGTGCGTCGGGTTGGCGTTGCCGGCGTCGGTGGTGCTTCCCGTCGCTGGCAGCGCCCCTTCTCAAGATCGGGTCTAGGGTTAGGATGTCGGTGGGGTGACTGGCGGCGCGGTGAACCTCGTACTGCGAGCCCCGGCCCCCACATTTCCTTTATAGCGCTGTGCGACGGGGGCCCACCAACCATGTAGGGTTGGGCGCCCCCGATCAGGGCGCGAGAACAATGCCCAAAAAGGCCGTTGGGCCTAACTGGTGGGAGATCAAACCTAACATTCTTCCCCTTGATCTCTCATCTATTCTTCGTTCTTTAATTTCATACTCAAAACTTTCAATTCATATTTTTCTTGCTTCCATCCTATTTCATCATAGATTAGTGCATAGAACTGTCCCATCATCACAGCAATTAGTGCCGTTAGACTAACAGCCACAATACACTTCTCCGTTTTGAAATGTAAACTTTCTTTGGGCCCTTCGTATGTTCGGGAATCATAGGCTTTCCCTTAAACCCATGCCGGCTACGTGTTCTCTGAACATGTTGGGTGGTAAGCCCTTTGTGAGCGGATCCGCGAGCATTTTCTCTGTACTTATATGCTCAAGATTTATTATATGATTCCAAACTTTATCTTTCACAACATAGTACTTTATATCAATATGTTTGGCCGCACCACTTGACCTATTGTTGTGAGCGTACTGTACCGCTGGATTGTTATCACAATACAATCTCAGTGGTTCATTTATATCATCAATCACTTTTAATCCGGGTATGAATTTCTTTAGCCAATTCACCTGCCCCGTTGCCTCATAGCATGCTACAAACTCGGCATACATTGTCGAGGATGTAGTTACGGTTTGTTTGGAGCTTTTTCACGATATAGCCCCTCCTGCGAGAGTAGATACATATCCTGACGTGGATTTTCTTTCATCTCCCGCATAATCAGAATCTGAATACCCCTCTATCTGCAGGGAATCAGATCTTCTATACGTAAGCATGAGGCCTTTCGTACCCTGCAAATAACGCAGGACTTTCTTCACTAATTTCCAATGTTCAATTCCTAGATTCTTTTGATATCTGCCAAGTAACCCGGTAACAAAAGCTAAGTCAAGGCGTGTACACACTTGAGCATATTGTAAACTTCCAACAGCTGAAGCATACGGTACCGCTTTCATTCGGTCAATTTCATATTGGTTCTTGGGACACTGATGTTCCCAAATCTATCGCCCTTAACTATAGGAGTAGGTGAAGGACTGCACGCATGCATACTAAATTTCTTCAAGACCTTTTCTATGTATGCCTTTTGCGATAATCCTAGAACCCCTTTCTCCTGTCTCGGTGAATCTCTATTCCCAAAACGAACGAGGCCTCACCGAGATCTTTCATATCAAAGTTTGAGGACAAGAATTTCTTCGTTTCCATTAGTAGATTGATATCACTACTAGCAAGCAAGATATCATCCACATACAAAATTAGGAATATGTACTTTCCATTCCTGAACTTTGCATAAACGCAATTGTCCTCAACATTTTCTTCAAACCCAAAACATTTTATCGTTCTATTAAACTTCAAATACCACTGTCTTGAAGCTTGCTTCAATCCGTAGATTGATTTCTTCAGGCGGCATCCCATATTTTCCTTTCCTTTTACGATAAAACCTTTCGGTTGTGCCATATAGACATTTTCTTCCAAATCCCCGTTTAGGAAAGCTGTCTTTACATCCATTTGATGTAACTCCAAATCATAGTGGGCTACAAGTGCCATTATAATTCTGAAGGAATCTTTACTTGAGACTGGAGAAAACGTCTCATTGTAATCAATCCCTTCTCTTTGCGTGAAGCCTTTCGCCACAAGTCGCGCTTTAAATCTTTCTATATTCCCTTGGGAGTCATATTTTGTTTTGTCGACCCATTTACAGCCTACTGTTTTGGCTCCTTTAGGAATATTTTCTAAGTCCCAAACTTTATTGGTACTCATTGATTTCAATTCATCTTCCATGGCCTTAAGCCACTTTGATGAGTGGTCGCTTCTCATGGCTTCTTCAAATGAGGTGGGATCATCCCCCATCTGACATTCTTCTGTTTCATAAACTTCATAGTCATCAGTAATAGCTGATCTTCTTATTCTTTGAGACCTTCTAGGTGCCTCCGGCACTTGTTCCACATTGGGCTGTTGTTGTTCTTCCTCATGTGCAACATTTGGTTCTATAGTTTCCTCAAGGATAGGTTCCTCAAGGACAGGTTCCTCATGTTCATTCATTGTCGCCACGGGAGAACTTGCAACAGGTGTTGGCACTACAGTGTCCTACACTGTCGGTGCAACAGCAGCAGGTAGCGTGAAGAATGGTTCTTCAACCATCGGAGTGGGTACATGTACCCGCTTCTCCTGTAGGCTGATTTCTCATGCTACCACGCTCCCCCTGATCATGTTATCCTCCAAGAACACAGCGTGTCTTGTTTCTACAATCTTCGTATGTCTGTCAGGACAATAGAAGCGATATCCTTTCGATCTTTCTAGATAGGCAATAAAATGGCAGCTGACTATTTTGGAGTCTAACTTTCCTATGTTTGGGTTAAACACTTTTGCCTCAGCCAGACAGCCCCACACACGCAAATGGTTAAGTGAGGGTTCCCTTTCTGTCCATAATTCATACAATGTTTTAGGCACCGATTTACTTGGTACTCGATTAAGTATGTGAATGGCAATTTTCGGTGCCTCCATCCATAAACTAATCGGTAATGTGGAGTAACTCATCATGCTTCTTACCATATCCATTAAGGTACGGTTACGTCTTTCAGCCACTCCATTTTGCTGAGGCTCCCCCGATGTGGAGTACTGAGCAACTATGCCATTTTCCTGTAGGAACCTTGCGAATGGTCCAGGAATTTGGCCATATGGGGTATGTCGCCCATAGTACTCTCCACCTCGGTCTGATCGTACTATCTTGATTTTCTTATTGTGCTGATTTTCAACTTCAGCTTTAAATATTTTGAATTTATCCAATGCTTCCGATCTTTCTTTAATTGGATAAATTTTGCCATAACGAGAGTAGTCGTCTGTGAATGTTATAAACGAGTCATAACCATCCACACTTTTCACAGGAAAAGGACCACATATATCTGTGTGGATTATTTCTAAAATTCCTGTGCTTCGTTTGGCATCTTTCTTAATTTTCTTGACATACTTTCCTTTGATGCAATCAATACATTGTTCTAAATCTAAAAATTCTAAGTGCGGGAGAATTGATTCCTTAACCAATCATTCCATTCTCCCCCTCGAAATATGGCCCAAGCGACAATGCCATAATTTCGAAGAGACAGTATCAATTCTCTTCCGCTTCTTAGTTACATCCGCACATGGGGAATCATTCACATTCTCATCACATACATTGTTCGCATTCTCAGCAAGAGATAATAAATAAAGCTTGTCTTGTCGGAAGGCAAGACCAACACATTTATTGTTAACCAGTATCTTACACTTGCCATCACCAAAATGGCAATCAATTCTATCATCATCAAGTTTCGAAACACTTATCAAATTTCTACGCAAAGAGGGAACATAAAGTACTTCTTTAAGTCTAAGTACAAAACCATTATTCAATTCTAAAGAAAAAACTCCAATGGCTTCAACATTGGCTTGCACTTCATTTGCAACTTTAATCGTTCTTTCTCCTCTTTGCAAGGTTCTCGTCCCACTTAACCCCTGTAAGGAATTGGCAACATGAGTAGTTGCACCTGAATCAACCCACCAAGTGGATTTATCATAACATAAATACAGGGATTCATCTACAAATGTAATAAATTCATCACCTTTCTTTAGCAGAGATTTCAGGAAGTCTGGACAATCCCTCTTGTAGTGTCCCTTCTTGAAGCAGTGCTTGTACTGATCTTTTTTAGCTCCACCATACTGCTGATTCTCAGAATCATGGGGTTTCTTTCCCTGTGAACTGGAGGAAGAGGACTTATCCCACTTAGGTTTCCCTTGTGGTTTAGAATTCTTGCCATTAAAGTTCTTTCTTTTGTTATCCTTCACAAAATGAGCAGATTCACCTTGTGAGGACTTTATCCTCTCCTCTTCTTGAGCATACATTGAGATGAGTCTTTCTATGCCCCATCTTTCAGGCTGCATATTGTAGTTCACAATGAAGGTGTCATATTCTTTTGGCAAAGAAGCAAAAATCAAATGAATCAGGAAATCCTCCTTCAAATTCATTTCTTTTAGCTTAGATGCCATAGTGTTCATCTTCAAAATGTGCTCTCTTATGCTACCACCAGTGAATTTCTCATTCACAAGCTTCTTAATCAATGAACTTGCTGTGGCCTTGGTAGACCCAGTAAACTGACTCTTGATTTTCTCAAGATATTCTTTGGTAGTAGCACATTCAGGGATTGAGCCCCTTATCTGTTCTTCTATAGTGGCTTTGGCTACCAACAGGCACTTGCGGTTGGAGAGAGTCCATTGCCTATGTTCAAGGTCATATTTCATTCTTATTTCAGCATGATCACGCTTTCGAGCAGCGAAATCAGCGTCAGATTCATTATCACCTCTCACCGGGTCCTCTGGCTCAGTAGGACACGGTGAGGTTATGGCAAAATCGACCTCTCTCAACGCAAGTTCCAGTTCATACTTCTCCCGCCACACACGGTGATTGGTTCCATTGAGTGTCGGGATGTTGGCAATGTTCACAATGCATTTGCCTCCTAAAATCACACCAGAGTAAGTAAGAAACATTTATACATAAATTTTCATGCTTTAACTCAACGTTGGTCAAATTAAAACTTATAATTCATCCATGCAAACATTTTATATCACTGTTGGGCAGAAGTAAAATTAATGCACAATTTCTCATGGATCAAAAATTATAATATTGTTATTAACAACGTTGGTCAAAAAATAACAATATCATAATTGCATCAAAATTATCAGAAATTCATTTCTCTTAAAATTAAATTATCTCGTTGGTTCAAATTTAATCAAAGAGAACAATAATTATCATGCACAACGGAAACATTAATAATCTTTTCATATTATTATTTTCCAGAAGCACTAAAAAATTCACTGTTTTCTGAGCAAAATATCGTTGGATAAAATTTGCACAGAAAATTGTATCAAAATCATTCAAATTCATCAAGATATGCATTAAAATTGCTTCTGGAAAATAATAAGAAAAAAAATCTTCTTCTTTCATTTCAGCCCGCGCGCGGCCCAGCTCGCCCAGCAGCGCGGCCCGGCCAGCAGCACGCGCTGCAGCGGCCCAAGACAGCCCAGCGTCCGCGTGCTCGCCCAGGCCGTACCCAGGCCACAACCTGGGCCTGGGCCGGCAAAGTGCCTCGGCAGCGCACTCCCGCCTGGGCCTCGAGTTGGCCCAGCGAATCTCGACCGTTCGTTCTGATCCGACGGCCGAGCGTCCGTTTCGGGCGGATCAAAATCGTCGCCGCGGCCGACGCCCTGGAAACCCTAGCGCATTCGTCCCTTCCCTTTCTCTCTCTTCTTCGCCGCTCTCTCTCATCTCTCTTCAGCCGCAGCACCGAGCCGCAACCGAGAGCGAAGGGGCGACGAGCGAGCGGGCCTTTGCGCCATCACCGGCCCCCTCGCTGGCACGCGTGCTCCCCAACGGGTGAGCACACCGCCGTCGAGCGGCCTGGCCACGGCGCTTCCTTAGCCGAGCCCAGCGCCCCTGGCTCGGCTTCTTCTCCCGCGCCACGAGGGTGGCCTCGGCTTCATCCCGCACGCCGGTGCGGGTACGGGGAAGTACCGCACGGCGGCGGTCTCTTCCTCTCGGCGAGGGCCCACCGCTCGTTCTTTGTCCCACGCGGTGGCGATGCCGCCGGCGGGATGAGGGCCCAGGTAGGACCCCATTCTTGATTCATGTTAGGGTTAGGGTTAGGTTGACCGATTTGATTTCTTCCTTTTTTTTTGTTCATCCGAATGGGAAAACTGGGGTTAGGGTTAGGGTTTCGACCCTTCTTTCTTTCTTCTTCCCCTTTTCCCTCTTTCGGATTTGTGTCTAGGGTTCTCGGAATCCGACCCTCCCCTTTTCCCTTCTTCTGATTTGATTTGAGGAATTAGGGTTAGGTCTTAGGGTTCGACTTTCTATTTTCTTTCCCGATCCGCATCAGATCGGTCGGTTTCACTTCCCCGATCTGATTTCTTGTTGAACCGTGGCTCCGATACCATTGATAGTTTTCTTTTTTGTCATGTTCATCAGATCGGGATACATAGTAGTAGAATAGGTGTTCGGGATTCACAGAGAGACAGAGAGAAAGGGGGTGATAGGTAGCAAACCATCGAAAGCCGTAGTGGTCGAAGCTCCGGCCAGGGTTTCGTTGACGGACGCCATCTGCGCGCCGGTAGCGACGTTCGGTGGAGAGGGAGTCGGCGTTGTGGCATCCTCGATGGCGGCGTGTGCGTCGGGTTGGCGTTGCCGGCGTCGGTGGTGCTTCCCGTCGCGGGCAGCGCCCCTTCTCAAGATCGGGTCTAGGGTTAGCATGTTGGTGGGGTGACTGGTGGCGCGGTGAACCTCATACTGTGAGCCCCGGCCCCCACCTTTCCTTTATAGCGCTGTGCGACGGGGGCCCACCAACCATGTAGGGTTAGGCGCCCCTGATCAGGGCACGAGAACAAGGCCCAAAAAGGCCGTTGGGCCTAACTGGTGGGAGATCAAACCTAACATACACAGCCCAAAAGGCAAAGAAGCAAACAGGCCTAGCGTTGAGACGTGAGTTTGATTCAGCTTCCGCACAAGGCGACATCGTGCGCGTGCCCTTGCGATGCGGCCACGACTTGCCGACTTCTTGCCTTCCTGCAATCCTGTGTGAGGCTGAGGCTGCGAGTGATCAGAGTGGCCATCGGCGATGGCGATCCTGTGGGAGTGTGCCATGCCTGCATCTCTGTTCGATTGTTCCTGCCCTGATCTGCTCGGCATGGTTGTCTTGGTAGGTATGAAACTGCTCTTGTCTCAATGTCTCCAATCTTTATTCTCGACTAATTTAGGTTTCGGATTTAGGAACCCCATATGATGCAGCGATCATGTTAAATTTAGTATGGCATAATTTTATTTAATAATTTCTTACTACTTTTCTAAACTTACAGTGAACTCATGCTGCCCAAAAAGCATGCATCTGGAAGTGAGAAAAGAAAAAAGAAGAGAAGGATAGAGGAATTCAAAGAATCACAAAGAGGAGCTCTTGACAAATTTTTTTAATAGCAATACAAGCACTACAACAAATCCAGATGAGTGGGCAATAGTTCCTGTGGAGGAACAAACTACACATCCAGAAGAAGAAGATGAAGGCCCTGTAGAAGATAATGTTGGCATCGACACGGATGATAATAACGTGAGTGATCATGAGCCCATATTTAATTCTCCTACGATGGAATCTACTCGTGTCGATGAAGAACCAGTTTTTACTATTGATATGTATGATCCAGTAAATTGGGGTAATCTTGATAACAAATCAAGGGACATATTAGTGGAGAAGGGGCCTATAAGAGAAGAAAATATTGTGTTTCCTATGGATGCGAGATCAAGACATTTTGCATACACTCATTATTCTAGAAGAATGAGCAATGGAGAGGTACGTGACAGGAAATGGTTGGTCTATTCAAAAAGTGTTGACAAAGTGTTTTGCTTCTGTTCTAAGTTGTTTGGTTCTAGCAACCTCAAGAGTTCATTGGGGCATGATGGGTTTAGAGATTGGAGCCATGTTAGTGAGAGACTAAAAGAGCATGAAGTTAGCGTGGATCATATGACCAATATGAACTCTTGGAATGAATTGAGAGTTAGATTAAGCAAACATGAAACAATTGATAAAGAGCTGCAACATCAAATCATAAAGGAGAAAGAACGCATAAGGCTAGTTCTACTAAGAATTGTTGCCACTGTGAAGTTTCTTGGTAAACGCAGTTTAGCTTTTAGAGGATCCAGTGAGCAACTTTACAATGATGTGAATGGTAATTTCTTAGCTTGTTGTGAGATGGTTGCTGAATTTGACTTGGTAATGCAAGACCACCTTAGACGCATTCAACACAAAGAGCTGCAATATCATTATCTTAGTCATAAAATTTAGAATGAGTTGATTTCGCTTATGGCTTCTAGAATTATAAACTCCATCATAAAGATTGTTAAAGAGGCCAAATATTTCTCAGTTATCCTTGATTGTACCCTAGATGTGAGTCACCAAGAACAAATGAGTTTGCTGGTTCGATGTGTTGATATGTCTGATGGGAAAATAAAAATTAGGAAGTATTTTCTTGGTTTCTTGAAGGTGGATGACACATCTGGCTTGTGGCTTTTCAATGTATTGGTTGACTCCATCAAATCATTTGGTCTTAATGTTGATGATATTAGAGGTCAAGGTTATGACAATGGCTCTAATATGAAAGGAAAACATAAGGGGGTACAAAGCCGTTTGCTTGAAATAAATCCAAGAGCTTTTTATATGCCATGTGCATGCCACGGTCTTAATCTCACTCTTTGTGATATGGCTAAATCATGCAGTAAAGCTATTTCATTCTTTGGAATTGTGCAAAGGATATATGTATTATTTTCTGGTTCTACCAAAAGATGGAATGGTTTGCTTGAACATGTTCTAGATTTGACCATAAAATCATTGAGAAATACTCGTTGGGAGAGTCGCATCAAAAGTGTTCGAGCAATTAGATATCAAGCTCCTCAACTAAGGTCGGCTTTGTTGTGGCTAAGTGAGGATGGAGATACTGAACCAAAGGATAGAAGTGATGCAAAAAATTTATATGACGTGCTTGGCAGCTTTGAGTTCATACTTGGTATGGTTATTTGGCATGACATTTTATACTCTGTAAATATTGTCAGTAAGAAGTTGCAGTCACCATCTATGTGCATTGATTCTACCTTGCAGCATGTAGAAGGTATGCTGAATTACTTTTAGAACTATAGAAATATTGGGTCTGCTGATAGTGTGGTTATTGCCACAGAAATTGCACTTGAAATGGGAGTAGAGTCATCCTTTCCAGTAAAGCGTCGTTCTATTAGGAAGAAACAGTTTGATGAAACTGAATGCAATGAAGCTATTTTGCAAGCTGAGAATGATTTTGAAGCTTTTTATTTTTTGGTTATGGTTGATATGGCAATTAGTTCATTGAAAAGCATATTTAAAGAACTCCAGTCATTCAATGAAAAATTTGGATTTCAGATGAATTCAACATCCTTGAAGGCATTGGATGGTGTTGCTCTAAAAGACCATTGCATTAAATTTGCAAAAAAATTCTCTGCTGGTGGTTCGTCGGATGTTGATGTAAATGATATGATTTCTGAGTTAGCTGTTATGCAGTCTACTCTGCCAGATAAGCCAATGTCTGCTATGGAGATTTTTGAGTTTGTCACAGAAGCAGATTGTTATCCTAATGTTTCCATTGCTTATCGGATCCTATTCACTATGCCTGTGACTGTAGCCTTAGCTGAAAGAACCTTTTCAAAGCTGAAACTATTGAAGAATTATTTGAGATCCGCAATGTCCCAAGAAAGATTAAATGGTTTGGCAACTTTATGCATCGAGAAGAAATTGTTAGATGAAATTGATATTGAGGCCATCATCAATGACTTCGCAGCAGCAAATGTTCGAAGAAATTTTTAAGGTAAGATAAGATGTATGACTTGTTTCATAAGAATTTTTTTATGCATTACACTTGTTAGAATTGTCATTATATTATTAGAATTGTATTAAAGGGCCCATCACTTGTAGCTTCGCTCCAGGTCTGTAATTTGATAGGGCCGGGCCTGACCTGTTGTCGCCAAGTGCTGATAGGTTGCTGCATGCATTGCCTTTCTATTTGTCAAGTAGAGAATGTGGGGAGCTGGAATAATGGCAACAGGATGGTCATTGAGCACAAATTTCCAAATAACATAGTTGTTGATGTGATCTTTTCGAGCTAGTCTATCGTTCTTGAAGAAGTGCGGTATATTATATCACTGAGGTCTTGTTTCAGACGCGCATGTATTCATCTCAATTCATATGTAGTGTGTTGGTTCCTCGGCTGCCCTGTATAGGTAAGCAGTAAGCTTGGCAGCACACTCACTCGCTATGACTAGAGGTAGAAGAAGATATTAAAAACACCTCACACACACATAGCACAAGCCCAGCGTTGGCCGAAAGCTCTGCTTCTGGATGTGGCAAACCGAACTGAGTTTTTCCATTGTCTTTGGATGGAATATATACAACTCTAGTTGTACCTCTACCAGGTACATGGTTGTTGCTGAGTACACCAACTACCTACTCCTAAGGTACATAGTTGTTAGTGAGTACACCAACTACCTACTCCTAAGGTACAAGGCTTAGCTCAGCCATCTCTACACTACATGGCTGAAATAAGCCATTTCTACCTACTGCCTCACTACTGCTGCAATAGCAGTGAGTGGTCAGCCGAGCCGACCAGTTCCATCTCCAAAACTAGGAGAGGATAGCTGTGCCGACCAATCAAGAGAGAGACGGGAGCAGCAGATTATGTCTAACAATTCTTCCCCTAATCCTAATATTAACCTGATGCCTTGACCTCATCCATGCCAATCATCTTCCTCAGCTCCATGAACCGTAGGCGTCCGAGTGACTTGGTGAGGATGTCAGCGAGCTATCTACCGGTCTCGACAAACTCGATAATGATCTGCCCTCCATCGATGCAGTCCCAGAGGAAATAGAACTTGATGTCGATGTGCTTGCTCCGGTCGTGGAGGACAGGGTTCTTGGCGAGGGCGATGGCGGGCTGGTTGTCCACCATCAGAGCTGGCGGGTGAGCTTCCTCGCCGGTCAGCTTGCCCAGCAGCCGGCGTAGGCAGACACCCTGGCACGCTGCCATGGCTGTTGCGACGTACTTCGCGTCACACATCGACAACACCACGATCTTTTGCTTCAGCGACTAACAAGCAATGGGGGCCGCTCCAAAGAAGACGAGCATGCCGGAGGTGCTCCGTCGCCCATCAATGTCGCTCGCCATGTCCGCATCACTGAAGACAATGAGCTACGGCTCACCTTCCTTTGCCTTGGGGGTGCCTCACTGAAGACCGTGAGCCGCAACCCACCCTTGCCGTCACTCTTGGGAAAGATGATCGCTTGATCGACCATCCCCTTGACATAGCGCAGCAACCTTTTCACTGCCGACCAATGATCTTCGCGCGGGTCCTCCATGAAACGGCTGACGTACCCAACCACGAATGTAATGTCCAGTCAAGTATGAGTGAGGTAGCATAGCCCACCAATGATGCTCCGGTAGCGCTCCGGTGATGATTAAGTCATCCACGTACACGCCGATGACGAGCTCCCCCTTCCCCCATCGCCACACGTATAGCACGTGCTCTGTAGCATAGCAAGTGAACCCAAGCTTGCCCAAGGTGGCATCGAGCTTGGTGTTCCATGCCCGAGAGGCCTGTTGTAGCCCCTAGAGCGCCTTGCACTGCTTGAACACCTTGTGCTCAACGTCCTTGACGGTGAAGCCTAGAGCTTGCTTGATGAAGACAGTCTTCGCGAGCTCACCGTTGAGGAACGCAGACTTGATGTCGAGGTGGTGGACGCGCTAATCCTTCGCTACTAGCATGGTCAACAGCAAGCGAACGGACTCCATTCACGCCACCGAAGCAAAGACTTCCTCAAAGTCGATGCCCTCACGCTGCACGAAGCCGTGGGCGACGAGCCGAGCCTTGTACTTGACAATGGCACCGCGCTCGTCCCGCTTAACCTTGTAGACCCACTTCAAGCCGATCGGCCTGCAGCCTACCGGTGGATCTACCAACTCCCATGTGCCATTGTCCTCGATGGCCTTCATCTCGTCCAACATCGTCTATCGCTAATTGGCATCGTGTTCAGCCACTATAAACATCGGTGGCTCCTCGGCACTAACAAGGAGCAGCTCTAGATCGTCGAGCAGTCGACTCGCCAGGCCTGTGGCCCCTGCATTGCCGACGATGTTGTCCAGCCTGTGGAATCGCACCTCCTCATCATCGTGGAAGGCATCCATGAACTCGCTGATGTCGCTTGGACGGGAGGTGAACTCGATCGGTGGTCCCTGGCATCCCTTTTCTACCAGAGTGGTCGGCATCGCTACTGGACCGCTCGGCACCACTGTTGGAGTGGTCGGCATCGCTACTGGACCGCTCGGCACCACTACTGGAGTGGTCGGCACCACTATTGGAGTGGTCGACTCCACTGCTGGAGCGCTCAACACTGCTGCTGAAGTGCTCGGCACCCCTCTAGAGTGGTCGGCATTGCTGCTAGACCGCTCGGCACCACTCCTGGGGTGGTCGACACCTCTTCTCCAGCGTCTCCACCACCGTGGATGACTAAGTGTTCGATGACGAAGGTGCTGCCCAAGCTACCAGCTTCCCCCGTGCCTGGACCCTCCCAGTCCTAGGCCACCATCTCATCGAACACAACATCCCTAGAGATCACCACATTGCCTCTCTTGGGATCATAGAGCTGACACACCTTGGTGCCCTCCTCATAGCCTAGGAGCACCATCAGCGTGCTCATGTCTTCCAGCTTACCAAGGTGAGGCTTGGTGTTCTTCACATGGCCGACGTAGCCAAATGTCTTGAGGAAGGACATATTCGACTTGCGTCCATGCCAAGCCTCGAATGACGTCTTGCCCTCTAGGGCCTTGGTGGGCGCACGGCTGAGGATGAACACCACCATGGTCACCGCCTCTCCCTAGAACTTTATCGGCCTGCTTTTGGCCTTCATTATGGATCGTGCCATGCCGACCACCGTCTAGTTCTATCGCTCCACCACGCCATTCTGCTATGGCGAGTACGGCGTGGTGTGGTGTTGCACCACACCCAGATCCACATAGTGTGCAGCGAACTCCACCGAAGTGAATTTGCCGCCGTGATCAGTCAGGAGCACGCGTAGCTTCTTGTCGCTCTCCACCTCCGCGCGCGCCTTAAACTTCTTGACCACTTCCACTCCCTCGGTCTTGCTGGTCAGAAGCTACAGCCACATGAATTGGCTACAATCATCCACCAGCAAGATGAAGTACTTGCGCCCGCCGTGCGTCGTCGGTGTGATCGGCCCATAGAGGTCACCATGGACCAGCTCGAGGGCCTCTGTCACACAGTACTTCGCCGCCTTCGGGAACGGCAGCCTTCTTTGCTTCCCGACTGGGCAGCTATCACACAACTTGTCTACGTGCTCGATATGAGGTAGCCCAGTCACCATCTTCTCTAGCCGACCAAGAGCGTCGAAGCTGAGATAGCTATACTGAGCATGCCACAGCCACGGCTCCTCCGTGTGCCGTGCAGCTAAGCAGATGGGCTGCTCCAACTTCAAGTCAAGTAGGTATAGCTGGTTTGGGGACCTCTTCACCTTGGCAAGAAGCCGCTGCTCTCGGTCCCTGATCCTGAGGACGCCGTCCTTGATCAGTACCTCGCTGTCGTGCTCATCCAGCTGGTCAATTCTGATGATGCTTGAACGTAGCTATGGAATGTAATATACATCCGTCAGCGTGCGGTGCTTGCCATTCTGGCACCTAAAGATAATGGTGCCATGCCCTTGGATCGTCACCCTTGAGTCGTCACCGAACTTCATCGTGCTGGTCACATTGCCGTCGAGCTCAGAGAAGGCTTCCTTGGAGCCCATCATATGGTTGCTGCACTGGAGTCTAGGTACCACCGCTGCTCCTGCTCGTCGCCCACACATCCGAGGTGGACTTGGGCACGCGGTTCGTCAAGGTTAATAGCCTTTAGAGTCTTGTCGTACCCTTCCACCACTATTACCACTCTCTTCTCCTTGGTCTCAACGTCGTGCAGTGCATAGAACGTCGCCATCAGGAGAGTTGCCTCATCATCCTCATTAGTCTGTGCTAAATGAGCCTCAACCTTCTTCTCCTACTTGCGATTTGGACACTCCTTTGCACAATGGCCCATCTTCCCGCAACGTCGGCAGGTGTTGGGGTCGACCTTCTTCTTTTTATTCTCTGAAGAAGCCTTACCGCGGTGCTTGCCATCGCCACCGTGGCTAGAGGAGGCTTCCCCAGACTTCTTCTCCTTCATCTGGGCAGCCCACTCCTCCTCTGTCAGCAGCAACTTACAGCTGTCCATCGTTGTTGTGGCCTGCTCCATGCGCTTGTCCACCGCCTGCAGATGGCCTGTCACATCCTCAATGGTGAGGGTAGACAAGTCCAGTATCATCTCTATGGAGAGAGCGATCTGGATGTACTTCACTGGCACGGAGTGGAGGTACTTGGAAACCGCCTCTTCTTCGTCGATGGTGACGTCGTGGCTCCTCAACTTGCTAATGAGCGACTGTAGGTGGAGGAAGAAGTCCTCCATCGACTCTCTATCCTTGAACTTGAGGTTGGCGTACTCCTACTTCAGCAGCTAGGCCGTCACCTTCTTTGCGCGGTCGGAGCCGACGCGTATCGCTGCAATAGCCTCCCACGCCTCCTTAGCAGAGTTCTTCGTCCCCAACGGCTGATATGGCGTCTTCTTCATTGTCGATGCCCTTGTCAATGGCATTCCAGAGCCGTCGGGCTCTGAGCTTGACCTTCATGGTCACCGCCCACTCGCCATAGTTGGTGCGAGTCAGCGTCGGCCAACTGGTGCCACTGACCTCCTGCACCATGCGTAGGATGACCTCCTGTCGTGGCTGGACAGCCACAACAGCGCCGCTGCTGTTGCCTATCTTTGAACCGTCCATCATCGCCAGCGGTTAGTCCGGCGACGGCGCTTGTATGACTTCGATACCACTTGTTGGTCCCTCGGTTGCCCTGCATAAGTAAGCAGTAAGCTTACCAGCACACTCACTCACTATGGCTAGAGGTAGAAGAAGATATTAAGAACAGCTTACACACACAGTATAAGCCCAGCGCTGGCCAAAAGCTCTACTTCTGAATGTGGCAAACTGAACTAAGTTTTCCATTGTCTTTGGATGGAATATATACAACTCTAGTTGTACCTCTACCAGGTATATGGTTGTTGGTGAGTACACTATCGGGGACCTAATATCGGGGTACCCCTGATGGTGGGAGTAATAACCACCGAACGTTAAAAACTTCTAGATGGATAAGGGCGCCGTAGCGTCCCTTGCTCGAATGACAGGAGGTTGGTTCTGCCTCGCCTGATGCCTTTGAGGTAGCTCTGCCTCACCCGAGGGCTTAGGGCTAGTCTCCGTCTCGCTCGATGCCTTTGGGGCGAGCGTGGTCTCGCCCGAGGGCTCAGGGCTAGTCTCTGTCTCGCCCAACGCCTATGGGGCGGGCTCGGTCTCGCCCGAGGGATGAGGGATAGACTCCGCCTCACCCGACGCCTTTGAGGTAGCTCTGCCTCACCCGAGGGCTCAGGGCTAGTCTCCATCTCGCCCGACGCCTTTGGGGCGGGCACGATCTCGCCCGAGGGCTTAGGGCTAGTCTTCGTCTCACCCGACGGCTAGGAACGAGCCTCGCCCAGCTCGATATCTAAAGACTGGTTTCATCTTACCTAATAACTTCTCCCCGTTCCCTCATGATGATGGGTACAGGGCAAGACAAGATGTTTGGGTCAACCATGGCTCCAAGGACCATACCCTACGCCCTGGCAGGAAAAGTACTGCTAGGGAATGATGGGACAGGTGCTTTAGACCCTTCCGGGTGCCGTAGAGCCCGAAAGGTATTACAAGTGCGTGCTCCTCGCCCTGTAGAGTTGTAGGCGCCGCCTTCAGCTCTGGGACACGGAACCCGACGAAGATATACGACAACCGCTATGCTCTAGAAAAGGATTTGCTATCTCCATGAACAACGGATATTCCGTCACCACGCTATGGACCTAAGGGAGCGGCGCCCGCTTCTCGACCCCTCAGGTCCACCAAGTCAGAAGACCTTGGCCACGGCGCTACTCTGGACCCTGACCCCGCGTCCTTCCGGCGAAGACTCATGAGAACCAGAAGGCGTGCAGAGCAAGGCTGGGGGAGGCTCATAAGTCAAAACCACTGTACTGCAGCCCATACCCTGCGCAGGGCAGCATTCTATAACCAACCTGACATTCTATAGAGACATCGACAGTATTGTAGGCGCTTATCTTCCTTCGCACTCATCAGAATGAAGAATCAGGCCGGGTAGACGTGAGCCACAAGACTATGTAGAGTACGCATCCTAAAGCCCTCACCCTTATAAAGCCAGCCCCTTCATCTATAAAAGGGGACGCGTTTCCTCCATCAAGGGGACGGACTTTTGACCGAACAACACAAGACACAGACACACAGTCAAGCTGCTACCAAGCTCTTGACCTCCTTTCAACCCTTCCATCAGAGACTTGGGACCAGTCCCTCTCTCGATCATTTGTACCCCTACTATGAACCGTTCACGGTGCTAATAACACGAGCAGCAACAAACTAGACGTAGGGACATTCGGCCCGAACCAGTATAAATCTTGTGTCCTTTAGCGCACCATCCGAGCCTAACGCGCATTACTATAAATTTACTTGCCGGTGCTTATACGAAACACCGACAGTTGGCGCGCCAGGTAGGGGCTTTGCGCGTTCCAAATCAGGCCTCAGATGGCCACCCACGCAATCAGCTGGGCCCCGGGCGCACATGTGCATTTCGGCGACCTAGATTTCATCGTCACACTAGGAGGAGAACTGGCGCTGACCCACACGGCCGCATAGTCTCTCCCTTCCATCAACCTCAGCCGTCGGAGGCTTGAGGGCCCGCGGGGCGACTCCCTTGGACCCCAGTTATCTAGGGAGCCCCCGCGCAGCATCACCCTATTTCCGGAAGGCCCCATATGAAGCGCCCTGACAGCGTTTCCATTCGGTCTTCGCAACGCCGCGGCGACCACCGGCCACCTTCTGGCACTACGCATGGTTCAGCCGCCTACGAACAGCGAGTTCGTGGGGGTAATCAAACACGATCCGGAGACACTTCACGAGCTCCTCGCGGAGGAACCAGAATCGTCCTCCAGCTCTGACTCCAGCAAGAGGAGCCATCACCCTTCCCGGGAATGCTTCATGACGCAAACCCCCGAGGGACACGTCCAAAGCGTCTCCGGAGAAGAGACAACCCCAACAGGCAACCCCAATGCTAGGATCGAGGTGGAGATGGCAGCTCCATCTCACGTGAGGATGGAGCAGCTAAGAGCACGAAAGCTGGAGATCGATGACGCCAGGCAACAGCTTGTCCGGGAGTACCGAAACATCGAGGAGATCAAGCGTCACGGAGACGGTGGGCACGCCCGTGCCTCGGCCCATGATGTGCATCGGAGGATCCTCACCGATGATGGGACTCTCCCTCACTTCGCTCGGGCAAGCCAGAACATCGCCGTAGTGACGGCCTTGCTGCACGGCCTTCCAGAGGCCACAACGTCCGAGGATCGCCGCGCCCATCGAGAAATTCACACGTTGCTCGAGCGTGCGACGGCACAGCAGGCGGAGAGCTCATTGTCTCGATGACGCGAACCCGACACCAGCCAGTGCATGCCCTCGGTACATCCTACCGAGGACGCGTCCGTTCACCAGACACCGCCAGGCAACAGGCAGCGCTCCGCTATCCTGGTACATCAACGTCTCGGCCACAACCATGACATGCGCAGCACCATCAGCACCCGTAGGCGCACCCAGAGCGACGAAAGGGAAGGAGCCCATTGTGGCTATCATCCTCGACGCAGTGGACGCTATGACAGTGGCGAGGACTAGAGCCCGAGCCCCAGCCTGCCAGGACCTCAGGCCTTCAGCTAACACATCCTCAACGCTGCGTTCCCCCCGAGGTACCGACCGCCCACCAATATCCTAAAGTATTCTGGAGAATCGAACCCCGGGCTTTGGCTCGAAGACTATCGGCTTGCCTACCAAGCCGGTGGTGCGAGTGATGACGACTTCATTATTCGCAATCTCCCGCTATTCTTGGCCGATTCGGCACGAGCGTGGTTGGAGCACCTACCGTCCAATGCCATTCAAAGTTGGGCGGATCTCATGGAGATCTTTGTGGGTAACTTCCAGGGCACGTACAAACACCCTGGAAACCCATGGGACCTCAAGAACTACCGCCAGAAGGCCGATGAAACCCTCCGCGGGTACATCCGGCGCTTCTCCCAGCAGTGCAACGAGCTCCCTAATGTCGCCAACGCCGATGTGATAGGAGCCTTCCTATCCGGGACAACCTGCGAATCCCTGGTCCACAAGCTGGGATGTAGGGGCCCGTGGACCACCAAGGAAATCCTAGACATCACCACCAGCCACGCCTCTGGAGAGGAAGTGGTCGGAGCCGTCTTCGACCGCACCGACGGCAAGGCGAGGCGGGACGAGGCCGCCGACGAAGGCACCTCCGACCGCCCCGCCAAGAGAAAGAATAAGAAGCAACGGCGTGACAACTCGCTCGTGGCCGTCGCCGACCATAAAGGTGGTTGGAAGCCCACGGAAGGCACTCCGAACCACTTTGAAAAAATGCTCGAGGGGCCATGCCCAAACCACGCTTTCCCGGCCAAGCATCTATACAAGGAATGTGGCCTCATGCGCAAATACTTATCCGGGGGGCTCAACAAGGGGGAGCAGGGGAAGGAACCTGCCCCCAGTACAGACGATGTTGAGGAGAAGGACGACACCTTCCCGACTCCGAACGGCGCCCTGATGATCTTCGGAGGATCAGCGGCCTACGACTCCAAACGCCGCCAAAAGGTCGCGCGCCGCGAGGTCTATACGGCCGAACCGGCCACACCTGCCTTCCTCCGATGGTCAGAATCCACCATAACCTTCGACCGGGCCGACCACCTAGGCACCGTCCCACACCCAGGAAGATATCTGCTTATCGTCGACCCGATCGTCGGCCCAAAGTGGCTCACAAAGGTACTGATGGACGGAGGCAGCGGCCTCAACATCATGTACGCCAAAACGCTCGACGAGATGGGCGTTGACCGAACGAACCTCTGTCCCATCCGAGCACCTTTCCATGGCATCGTACTTGGTAGGCAGGCCGTGCCACTAGGGCAGATCGATCTGCCCATCACTTTCGGGGATCAGACCAATTACAGGACTGAGACCCTCACCTTCGACGTAGTGGGGTTCCCTCCAGCTTTTCACGCCATCCTAGGACAACCATGTTATGCAAAGTTCATGGCTGTCCCCAACTATACGTACCTTAAGCTGAAGATGACGGGCCCCCATGGGGTCATCACCATCGGCACCTCCCTCCAGCACGCTTACGAATGCGAAGTCAAATGCTGTGATCACGCCTCTGCGGTCATCGCCTCCAAAGAGCTCATCACCCTCAGGGAGGAGGTTGCCGAAAAAACACCCGACGCCAAGACAACAACCGGGTCATTCAAACCAGCCGAGGGCACCAAGGAGGTCCTCGTAGACCCTAGCAGCTCCGAGGCTAAGAGGGTACGCATTGGTACTACGCTCTCTTCCGAATAGGAAAGCGCGCTCGTCGACTTCCTCCGCGATAACAAAGATATCTTTGCATGGAAACCCTCGGATATGCCAGGCATCCAGAGGGAGGTCGCTGAGCATACCTTAAAAATTCACCCGGGCCCCAAGCCGGTGAAGCAATGCCTGCGCCGCTTCGACGAGGAGAAACACAGGGCCATCGGCGAGGAGATAGCCAAACTATTAGCCGCAGGATTCATTAAGGAAGTATACCACCCAGAGTGGCTGGCAAATCCCGTTCTCGTATGAAAGAAGAGTGGGAAATGGAGGATGTGTGTCGACTACATAGGCCTCAACAAGGCGTGCCCAAAGGACCCGTTTCCTTTACCACGCATTGACCAAATAGTTGATTCCACCTCAGGGTGCAAAACCCGCTGCTTCCTTAACGCATACTACGGAGTCCGACCAGCTCGCGACGCCTTTTATCACCCCCTTCGGATCATTCTGCTACGTTTCAATGCCGTTTGGTCTGAAGAATGCTGGGGCAACTAACCAGCATTGTATGCTCAACTGCTTCGGGGACCTTATCGGGCAGACCATTGAGGCCTACATCGACGACATCATAGTTAAGTCCAAACGGGCCAACTACCTTGTCGCCGACCTTGAACAAACCTTTGCGAAACTCCACCAAAACGACATCAAACTCAATCCCGAAAAATGTGTTTTCGGGGTCCCAAGGGTCATGCTGCTCGGCTTTATAGTCTCCGAACGAGGCATCAAAGCCAACCCAGAGAAAATCTCAGCTATCACAAAGATGGGCCCAATCCAGAACATAAAAGGGGTTCAGCGAATCACAGGGTGCCTTGCCGCCCTCAGCCGATTCATCTCGCGCCTCGGCGAACGAGGACTTCCCCTTTATCGACTCCTAAAGAAATCTGACCACTTCGAGTGGACAGCCGAGGCTCAGGAGGCGCTTGACATGGTTAAACAATTTCTAACTAAACCACCGGTCCTAGTCCCTCTGTGCAACGGGGAATCCCTCCTGCTCTATATATCGGCCACCACGCAAGTGGTCAGCTCCGCCTTAGTGGTAGAGCGAGAGGAAGAGGGGCACACCTTCAAGGTACCGCGCCCTATGTACTTCATCAGCGAGGTGCTATCCAACTCCAAAACCCATTACCCCCAAATCTAGAAACTCCTCTACACCGTCCTCATCACCAAGAGAAAGCTACGCCATTACTTCGAGTCACACCCTGTGACAGTCGTGACGTCTTTCCCCCTCAGCGAGGTCATCCGTAGCCAGGATACTACAGGAAGAACCGCAAAGTGGGCACTCGAGCTAATGGATCAGGGCATTACTTATGCCCCCCGAACAGTGATCAAATCCCAGGTGCTGGCTGACTTCATCGCAGAGTGGACCGAGGTCCAGATGCCACCAACAATCGCCAATCAAGAGTACTGGACGATGTGCTTTGATGGATCGCTGATGAAGAAGGGCGCCGGCGCGGGACTAGTCTTCGTATCTCCCCTCGGGGTCCGCATGAGGTACATGGTTCGCCTCCATTTTCCCTCATCAAACAATATCGCAGAGTACGAAGCGCTCATCAACGGCCTACGAATCGCTATCGAGCTGGGCATCCGACGTCTCGACGTCAGAGGCGACTCCTAGCTGGTCATCAACCAGGTCATGAAGGAGTCGAGCTACCACGACGCCAAGATGGAGGCATACTGCCAAGAAGTCTGACGACTGGAGGATAGATTCGACGGCCTCGAGCTCAATCACATCCCAAGGCGCCTCAATGAAGCAGCCGACACGCTTGCAAAAGCAGCATCCGGCTGAGAGCCAGTCCTGGCAGGCGTCTTCGCCAGCGATCAACACAAACCCTCGGTATGCTACGCGGGGTCAGAACAAGCCGGCGATGGCCCATCTAGTCCGATCCCAGGGGCCGATCCGCCAACTGCTCTGCCCGACCCCGAGGTCATGGAACCTGAATCCCCATCTAGTCCGACCCCAGGGGCCGATCCGCCAACTGCTCCACCCGACCCCGAGGTCATGGAGCTTGAAGAGGACCTAGCAGCGGAGTCCGACCCTCCCGATGACTAGAGAACGCTTTACCTCGACTACCTCCTCCACGACATACTACCGGCAGACAAGACGGAAGCCCGACGGCTCACGCGACGCGCCAAGTCCTTCGTTCTTGTAAAGGGCGAACTCTACAAACGGAGTCACATCGGTATTCTGCAACTCTGTATCCCTGGCGAACAGGGGAAGCTCCTGCAGGGCGACATCCATGGTGGAATCTGCGGTCATCATGCCGCACCAAGAACCTTGGTTGAAAATGCATTCCGACAAGGCTTTTACTGGCCCACCATAGTAGCCGATGCCGAGCAAATTGTACGCACCTACGAAGGGTGTCAGTACTACGCTCGGCAAACACACCTCCCGGCCAGGCACTCCAGATGATCCCCATCACGTGGCCCTTCGCGGTCTGGGGGCTCAACCTGGTTGGGCCACTCAAAAAGGTGCCCGGGGGCTTCACCCACCTGCTTGTCACCATAGACAAGTTTACAAAATGGATTGAAGCTCGACCAATATCCACGATCAAATCCGAGAAAGCTGTGCTATTCCTCCTCGACATCATCCATCGCTTTGGAGTACCGAACTCCATCATCACAGACAATGGCACGCAATTCACCGACAAGAAATTCATTCAATTCTGCTATAAACAACACATCCAGATCGATTGGGCGGCCGTCGCGCACCCCCGGACGAACGGGCAGGTCGAGCGCGCAAACGGCATGCTCTTGCAAGGTCTTAAACCGAGAATTTTCAACCGGTTGAACAAGTTCGGTGCGCGCTGGCTCGCTGAGCTTCCAGCCGTACTCTGGAGCCTGAGGACAACTCCTAGCCGAGCCACTGGCTACACACCCTTCTTCATGGTCTATGGTTCCAAGGTCGTTCTCCCAATGGACCTTGACTATGGAGCACCAAGAATCAGAGCTTACAACGAACAGGGGGCCGAGACATCCCACCACGACGCAATGGACCAGCTAGATGAAGCTTGCGACATCGCCCTCCTCCATTCAGCTAAGTACTAGTAGGCGTTGCGACGGTACCACAGCCGACGGGTACGGGGTCGATCCTTCAACGTCAGGGACCTCGTCCTCCGCCTTGTGTAGAGCAACAAGGACCACCACAAACTCTCCCCGCCTTGGGAAGGGCCCTATGTCGTCGCGAAAGTACTTCGCCCAGGCGCCTACAGGTTGAAAACCATCAACGGCGAGGTCTTCACCAACGCCTGGAACATTGAGCAGCTACGTCGTTTTTACCCTTAAAATAAGCGTGTACTCTTCCTTATCAGTTTTTATCATTACAAAACCCCGATCCTTAGTGGCTTCTGACCCCTGCAAATAGCGAGGGGTCAGACCTCACTCGGGGGTTGACATGAGTGATACAAGTAGTATGCTTGCAAAAACTTCCTATGTTATATTTGCAAACGCTCTGTAAGTTTTCCATTCTTCTCATGAACAAGTCCTAAGGGCTAAGATTTTGGGAACAAATTCTGAATACAACTGGTAGGACTGCGTGAGACCCACGCCCCAGCGGCTGCAACCTCTTTGCTCACCAGCTCAATTAGAATTAGTTCGCCAATGTTCCTAGTTTCTTATGACTTAGACCATGAGAAGGGTCGGAGGGCACTAAAACCATTTTCTACAAAAAAGAAGAAAATTTGTTCATTTTTTGCACAAATTCGCCACTTACAAAGTGATTTTAGTACAAAAAGGACTAACATACTTGTAAATTCAGAGGTCTGTTTACTCAGGGGCTTCCCCACAAAATTATTCAATTACAGTCTCTGCTTAGCTTTACTACAAGTACTGCTGCGGTCGCCGCGCCACGCTCTCCATCGGCGATGCCCGGAGCGTGTACACGGGCCAGCTCGTCTACTACGGCCGCCGCGCCATGCTCTCCATCGGCGACGCCTGGGGCGTGTACATGGGCCAGCTCATCTACTACGGCCACCACACCACACTCTCCATCAGCGACATCCCACCGCTTCACGGGATCCTCGAAGGCGCCGTCATCTACAATGCCTCCGCCAGGGCGTCCGGGGACTACACCATCGTCGTCAGCCGCAACCCCGACAGCGACGCCTCCACTAGGGCGTCCGGGGACTACGCCATCATCGTCAGCCATAACCCTGACAACGGCGTCAGGGTAGGAAACGCCTCCCGCCAAAGGAGGAACACAGCAAACGACGGTGAAGTCGACGACGTACGGCGCCCACCGGCACTCCTTCTCCTTCGGCAGCAGCGACTCCTCAGCAAGGGCAGCACGCACCATCGAATCTACGTTGGATGGCCTCCGGCTCGACATCACGCTCCAGATTCATGAACGAATTTGTGGGTTTTCTCTCTCTCTGGCATTACTCTTCCTCACTCAGGAACCGCCGCGACGCATGGACGCATTCGGTGGAAAGGAAGAAGAAGGAGAGGTAGCGGCTCAAAGGCAGAAGAAGAGGTGGGATGAGAACTCCCCTCCCCTCCCTATTTAAAGAGGAGACACTGTAGCTAAGGAAAGGCGAAAGGTTGGACGAAAAACCCTCTCCCTTCCCCTCCTTAAATACGGAATCAATGCCGATAGACACCTGAGGGGACGCGCCAGAATTGACGGGACACGCCCCAGTCGACGAGGCATGCTCCTCCAGTCAAACTGGATACTGCCTGGGTATGGCCTGCCACTGACCCACTCCGGACGCGGCAATTAAGGCACGCATATGGGCAGACGACCCTTCGCCTCCCCCATGCAGGACCACGGAACGATCCCACGACAGGACCTCTGTAAAGGGGAGCCCAATGGATCTCCTAGGTCAACCATGCGGCCCAGGAGAGACGACGAACGAACGTCCAAAGAAAGATAAGCATCTTTGCTTTCTTACTTTACGCGTTAAAATTTATTACCGAGCTTCCGACCCTGTCAAACGGCGGGAACACGAACATCACTCGGGGGCTACCAAGGATGTCTACCAGTCTAGACATTGTGACAGAACCGCCCAATTTATACAAGATCAAGTACGGTTGTCCCCGCTAACATGTTGACACACCCATACTTTCACTCATATAAACCCGGTAGTCCGCCGAGTGTCCCGAAAGACCTCGGTAAATCAATATCACAACCAAGATCGCGTGATTAAGCAAATACACATCACATACATCGTGTTGCAGCAGAAATAATATTACAAAGGGGTTAACAAATAATAGTACAAGTTTGGGTTTCAAAACCGCTTAGTGAAAACAACATAGCTTTCAAATGATTACATTAATATAAGTTCCAAATATATTGCTAGCATAGTGACATCATCCGACAAAAGCATATAGATGAGAAGTAAGTATAGAATCACCGAGCCCACCGGTGGTTAGCCACCATCATCAACAGGTCGAGAACATCACCTGCAACAAGGTGGGATAAACCCTGAGTACTCGAATGTACTCAGCCAGACTTACCCGTCGGAAACCAAAACAAAGGACACCAAGGATCATGCAAGGCTTTCTTTAGTGGGCTAGCTGACTTGTTTGCGAAAAGCATAAGCTATCATGAAGAAACCATTTTAAGTACTTTGCATCATCTTTATTATGGCCTATCCATCTAGGTAAGCACCTGTACTATAGCAATCACTTGATTAACCAATAACATCCAGTTACCAATTTAGATTTAGCATATCCCATACCATCCAGATAACCATCATTGTTCCATAATAATTACTATGATGCAGTAACTCGAGTCAAGTGCTCACTATCCAGGAGCGATGGCGATTCGAATCGATTCCTAACCAGCTGGTGATTTATTCCTTACACAAACCTCACTCACCCGCTAAAGTGAGATATTGATCACCGAGTCAACTTTCCAGGAATCTCGAGTTTGCCAGGAACCACATGTACCCGGGGGCCGACCGACTGCACTTTGGTCTTATCATCTCGCCCCCGTGTCCTACCACACCTGCTCCGGCACAGTGCGCTGCGGGCAATCTACTCGGCCCGAAAAATCTCCCAGCTTCGCGGTCGGAAGGTACTTTATCCGGCCAGCTAAATGTAAGGCATGCGTTCAACATGACTCGAGGCCCAACAACGGTCGGTCCTTAATCGACACAGACGGAAACTAACAGCACCCCAGAACCCTGTCTGGTTGCCTCCAACTTTTTCCGTCCGGTCTCCAATTATCCATCACACATGGTTAATTCCAGGATATCATTCTTTCCATAGCTAAATTCTTCCAGTAACCACCTATAATGTAGATGACCGGATATCACCGATCGCTACCGGTCTAAGCAAGGCTAAGCAGTTATTCGATCCTGACCTAACAGGGTAACAAGGTAGTAAGGTAGGCAAGGATAGTAATAAATGCATCAACGGTTTCAATCAACTCCTACAACTTAATGCAACAATATAGATAAACTCATATATATAGAAAGAATTGCTTTTATAAAGTAGGAGACTTAGAATGCTCCGGGGCTTGCCTGGGATCCGACACAAGTCAGTTCAGTTAGCTTGCACCATCCTGGTGACATCTCAGATCCTAGCACTCGCTTAGCCCTTCCATCTTCGGGACAGATCCATCAAACACCGTCTTCGGGTTTGGCTCCAACATCACGTCCTTCACGTGGTTCATCTAGCGTACCTAGATGAGATGCAATATGCAAGTGCATAAATATGAAGAATAGTACCATGAGACACATCACAAAATAGCAAGCAAGACAAGCATAGTTTACACTAACACACTTAAGTACTTTGCGATGCTTAACTTAAACATCACACAATCTATCATGCTAAGATGGCAAAGAAGACGACAACACCAATCATGACACAAGTTTCCCAAGATCTCAAGTGCTCTAACTCAGTCATCATTCAAGGCATACGTCACACTTAACAATATACAAGCAAACACTATAATTAGAATCTGCCAATTTCTAGACATGCAAACAGCAGCTACAAGATTTAGCTATAACTGGAGTTACACAAATCCAAATGACTTGCAAGAAGACATTATGGAAATCTTATGAAATTTTCTACAATTCATCTTTAATCATCTTAGCATGATTCTCAAGTTAACTAAGTCAAATATATCCATTTACAGAAACTGGTCCACAATTGACAGAAAACAGCCATTTCTGAAACCCAACTTTAAACAGCTGTAACTCTTAAACTACTTGGCCAAATGACACCAAATTTTAATAGAAGCTAGATACATGAATTATCTACAACTTTTGTATAAACAAGTTTCACAACAAAGTACATTATCATGAAGAACTTTGCTAAGTTCCCAGATCTGTCCATAAACCACATCGGCAAGAAAATAATTATTAACTTATGTTGCAAATACATAATTAGGCAAAACCAACTTTACCAACATGTCACACATGACTAAAGAACACCAAAAAACCTAGTGTCCATGACCAAATAAATTCTTTTAATGCATTTCTTAATTTATTTTAGATAATAAGGTGACTTAATGAACATATACCAAAAGTGCACAATAACTTCTACAAAAATTACAGTGGCTTACATCTCCTCAATAGTCTACTGTACAAATTTCACTCCATTTGGATATGTATAGCAACCTCTATGAAAAAGACAAGTTGCTAAAGCAAGAATTCATGTGAGAGCAAGATAAGCCAATAACTCACTCATACTTCATCCAATACTCATGAAATTTTTACCACACATCAACTATCACATGAGTAGCATGCCACAAAAATTTCACTTCATTTGGAGCCCTAGATCTACAGTTATGAAAAATAATAAATTCAACTAGCATTACAACCTTACTGCACAAATCTATTTTTACCGCAAAATATTTAAACTAAAACATGCCATATTATAGATCCACTGCATAGACAATTTCACAAGGATTCCAAAAAGTCCTCATTTACTATTTTACGAATTTTCTACGATTTACTATGAATTTCCAAAGTTCCTGCAAAATAATTACAAACCAGTCCTTATGGCACTATTCACCTGAGTCTATGACATTGCAGTTACACCCCTGACTTTCATCGAATTTTTGTAGGAGGTCCCTGACGGGATTCAAAGCAGAGAGGCCATCGGAGGCTCGCGGTGCCGGCCAGAGGAGGCTCGCCGGCGGCGATGGAGTGGCGGAGGGGCACTAGGGGTCCCGCGCGCACACGCTAGGCTGCTCAGCTTGGCCCGACGCGGCCTGTGGTGGCGCGGCCACAGTAGCCGCGGTGGCGACGGTAGCTGCTCCGATGGCGGGGAGCATCAGCGGCCAAAGGCGTCGGTAAAGGAGGTCCAGAGGTGCGGCGTGGTGAGAGGAAGGTGATGGCACTGACGGCTTGGAAAGAGGAAGGGCTGAGCAGCGGGGACGCGACGAGGCCGAGCTCGGCCATGGCTGCCCGTGTTCGCGAGCAACAGCGAGGCGAGGGTGCAAGGGAGAGAGTGAGCCCGGTCGTCCATAACGGCCTGGCGCACGCGGAGAAGCAGCGAAGCGACCGCAGGGAGGCGAGGGCATGCGGCAAGGGAGAGGGCGCGCGGCGTCCATGCAAGAAGACCACGCGGCATATCGTCGAACACGTGGTGCGCGTAGAAGTGGGCAGAGCGGGCGTCAGTTCTGGCTAGCTACAGGCCGAATTAGTTACTGGGCCTAAAACAAAGTTTGAAGCCCGCGAGCTGCTCTACATTTTTCATTTAGAGACCAAGGTCATTAGAGCTCTTCAACAGCGGGTAATTAGGCCACAAACTGTCAGTGTCAGCACCTTGATAACGGTCACAAAAATTCACTTTCGGAAGTCAAAACTCGGTCAAACGCAGTGCAACTTTTTGCATGCTCTTCTCCATAATATAACCTTCAACTTTTATTTTTGGACCAACTCAAGTTGCTTAACGAATTTCGGAGAACGCGGAATGCCAACGTCGTTGCTTAGCGAAACTCCAGACTTAGAATATTTCTAAGTGCTGAAATCAGCAGCAAATTCGATCTTGTGACCTCGATTTGACTTACTTCCAAGATGATCTAGCTCTTAGTCCAAAAACAAAGTTTGTTCTACATGATATGGACTACAACTTTCATTTAAGGTCCAACCTCAAAACTGGTATAGAACCTACTGTTCTACTTTGACCAAAGTAGGATCACGATGAAGCTTAAATTATCCTTTTTGATCCATTAGAGCGTTTTCTTGGTATTTGCCCAACATGAACCTTTCATGACTTTTGTTGTAGAGTTCATCTAGAGTCATTTGGGCATGGTTGCAAGATTTGGTTGACGATCGAGAATTCCATTCACTTTATAAATTAATTCAAGCAAGGACATAACTCGTCATTTCATGTGACTTTTTGATTCCAAACTTCATGAAACTTTTCGAGTGCCCAATATAGATGGGTATTGATGTGAGACACATGAAGATATCCCAATCACACCACCCAAGCATATATCTTGAAAATGGGTCTATAGGTGAGCACAGGTGCCATATCCAAGTTTAGGTTGGGGCTCGTTTCTATAGGTTTGACCTTGACATCTTCATCATTACTTAATATACCATGTTTTAGCTCAAACCCATTGCTTAACTGATGGCAAACACCTGGGGTGTTACAGCCCTCCCCCCTTAAAAGAATCGCGTCCCGAGATTCAGGACGAAAGACTTTTAGGGAAGAGAGACATGCTACCAGTTTCCAATATCAGCCATAGCTTTAGGCTACCTAGCTTCAAGCATAAGAGAGGCTAATTTGGTTAAGACACTTTCTGATACTTGTCCTTTGTAGTAAGTTTTGTCTGAAGAATTTCCTTCGTTGGCCTTCATGAAGTATGGTTACTTTGGGAGGAATCCAAGATAGCAATGTCCTACGTACTTCGTTCTTGATGTACAAAGAGCGATACAAACGTAGACTAAATACTTGCAGCATCTACTTTCCAAGTGGATATAGCATAGACCTTATGGACTCTGCACTAGACCGTAGTCGGTTGATGGATATTCCTTGCAACGGTGATATATTTGCTTCCAAGGTTTGAAAAGCAGTTCTCTATTAAAGTGGCTTGAGCACAACTTCTCGTAAAGGATGTGATCATAAACAGGTAAACATCCTTTGAGGGTATGAGAAGCTAGTTAACCAATATCCAAACTGATTGTAGCGGTGCAATTACTCAAATGTCAACTGATGGAAAGCTACATAATGTTCCATGTGCGCAGTGCTCTTTCTTTGATAACAATATTGTATGGTCTGAGTCTGCTGAGTGAGTGGTAAACATAGTAGCTAACTCTATCGGCTCAACGTTCTCGATGATCATTCCTTAGGGAGCCTTTGGATCCAGGTTGCAACAATGATCTGGGTGGAATCTGATGCAACCTCTTGGGTAAAAACACATATAAGGCACCAAAGGCATGTCAGCATTGGAGAACCATTGATGTAGAAGGATGTTAGCGATGCTTGGAGGACAACACAAGTTGCAAGTAATCACAAAACTAAGGACTAGTTTACTACCAAGCAGGTTGAGCACAATTTGCCTTCGTGGTGCAGTTGCACAGCAAGTTGGGTTGACTTGCATCGTAGCAAAACTAGCTTTCTTACTATATTTGTCGTCGAGACTTCCATTCTTAGGCCAATCAATATCTCGAAAACCATAATCTGAAAATCTACGGTCTGACACCTTTTCAATTGCTTTCGAATTGCAAGGGCACAATTTGACTTGTAGAACACCTTGACTGCGTTGCTAATCTTGACGTCAATTGCAAACACAACTTTCTAAAGTAAAGGATGATAGCAGTCACAGCGAAATTGCAGATTCTGTACCCTTTTGTTTTCTATTCATATCTCACAAACTACTGCTCCAATATGCACAAAATTTGGTGGGCTTGTAGATCCATGGGTCTTCTAACTACTCACCAAAATTCAACTCAAACGGACACCATTTGACCATCCAAATAATTCCTCTACCAAAACTGTTGTGTTCTGAAATGGCAGCAACCGAGCCGACAAGGTATCTCTCAAATCCGATGTTTTACTCAACCAATACTCAAATAAACTTGAGGCATCGACCTGTCCTAAGTGAGGAATGAGGTCACCAAAATTTGAGGCCATTCCAACCACGTTTGAGTCACTAATCGACGGCTTGAAGATCACCAGTTTAGTGCCACAAAATCTGGACAGATTTCGTGTCCTCCCTTTTCTTCGCTCCACACGTTGAGGTGTGTGTTTGGCACTCTCTAACCTTTCTCATAGCAACAGCAGTCTTTCTCTAGCTGAGGATGGAGGCTAGAGTTTTTCCTTACATGCTTCTCTGGTAACACTTCAACCATCGTTCTAGACACCAACTTGACTATGCACAAGCATTGGACTTGTGGGCTATTTTCGCAGGGCACAAAGCATTAGTCCACCTGTAGGGCATTTCTACATTGACAAGGAACCATTCCTATATATCCTTCGGCACTTCATCCAATAGAGTCTGGACACATGTGTAATTGGCACCTTGGGGCATAAAGATGCTAACTAAAATCAGGGACGTGCTTTCACTAGCTCCTACCTAGCTGATACCACGTCTTGTACTATCTACGTGATTGTCCAAGATGGAATTGACTTGATAGCACATTTGGAGAAGAAGTAGCACTTGCATTGTGGGGCCAGGTTTGCTGTTTCCTTGATCAACATTGTTCTGTGAGATCTGGCCTTCATAGTTACCAATTAGTTGTTACCTATCTGAAGACTAACTTTCCTACTGGTAACAAATCAGTTGTCCCTCAACACTAAAAAGGTTCCAAATCTTCACTCTTGATAATAAAAATTTTAGTCGAAGCCTATAGATGGTCGCCATTGAAGTCAGCAGAAAGGGGTCACACCAAAGGAAGTCGATTCGTCTACGTCATCCTTATGCACCTAAACATTGAGAACTTGGACATGAATCTCATATATACCAGGTGACCTATTACAGCACATAATCTCCTGGTCCATTTATCATCCAACTGATAACTTGTTCAACCTTAAGTGTGGTGCATCTTTCTGACCCAATGAAAATGACATAAGTTGCTCACTAGATGATCAACATCATTACAGGGATAGTCACGTCGAGTAGAGTCACATGTCTACCCTCTTGTAGTCGGTTTAGGTTCCTATTAGTGACCTGCTCTTCAAAGGTTAACCGTTGGACGACTTCACAAGGGAGTCCTATTGCATCTAGTTCGACATATATATCTCTTGACATGATAAGGAGAGATAACCAAGGAAGAGCTCAAGTGAGAATAACATATCGGTGCAGTTCTGCAATGGATCATGACTAGAAACCTCGATACCAGCGCGTGCCGAGCAGCACAGCCTTGTGTGTGCACCCACAGGAGGCTCTCGGTTTCGTCGCAGCACCGTAGATCGCTAATTGTGGCACCATTACTGAACATACAACCTACAAGAAATCTCACATGGCACAAATTGGGTTGCATAGGAGCAAGCACTATGCGAAGGAGGGATAGCAAATAAAGGTAGTCACAAGGTTAGGAGTCAACAAGCAGGGGATTTGAAAATCAAAACACAATGCAAGAGAGCATAGCTTAATTGGCAAAGACAACTGAGCAGGGGACTTCTTGCCGAATTTTCATATACGTCTTGTGTCCACCCAAGTGATTACCAGATAAAGATTAACATGAGATTTGGTCTTGTCGAGTAGCAACATGAGACCAAGACTGATAGACATCCCGAGACATGGGAAGGTTGGAGACAAAATAAACAAGATTCAAGGGACAGAGCCAAGGCACTGACTAAGGATTTAGTTGATAAGGCAACGACATGATCTGTGAGAAAAAAGTTCCAAAGCGGGGTAGATGGCGATTAGCGTTGCACCAGATCATTAGTAGAAGAAGGAGCAATGAGGTCTAACAAGGATTTTTGAGCAAGGTCCTCCCACACAGGAGCGGGACAACCACAAAACACGCGAGCAAATAAGGGGGCTAAGCTTGGGTCAAAAATCAAGCAAAGGCATGGATAAAAGTCTTCGTAGCGCAACGTTCAAGGGCTAGCAACCACATGTACAGGCTCAGGCTCCTAAGAGAGAACTTAATTGAAAATGACAACCATGAGATTACCAAAACTTGGACGTGGTTCTAGGATAGCGCTCTTCAACACTCGTATGCTTACCGAGGACAAAAGGGGTGATAACTATGGCACTAATTTGATAACAAGCATACATACCCATCACTTGGCTAAACTAGAGGACATTAAGCATGTAACCACAATTATTTCTAGCAAGGCTAAGCACACACTTTTCTCAAGCACTTCCTATTCAAACACCATGGAACACGGCATTCTTGTTTAACTCCACATAAGGAAGATAGTGCAATACATCGACCACAAGTTACTTAGTACTTAGAACAAAGGAAGGGAAGCATATTTATGCACAAGCACAATCATGATGCATGCTCGTCCTATTCATCCTCACGAAATTGCCAGCCTAAGGTGGCAATCACGTTCTATGTCGGTGGCATAACACGTACTCTCTCGATATATAGCTAGTCGTCAGCTACATTCAATCTATGCATTCGTTGTTAGCGTACCTGCAGGCAAATTCATTGCAGCCCATCCCCACAAAGAGATAAATAAGCACACAATGAAAGCAGTAAACTAAGATACTCTCCATATATACATCCCTAGATGTATATACTTCGATATCCATAGCTACCCGATAAATATACCCGCAATTAAGTACCTTCATATATACATGGATGTAACATGTAAATATTCCAGTAGCCACAGCTAACTCTCCCCTAGACCGACAGTTGGACGGTCATACTCTCACAACTCACACTTACCTGGGCGTAGAGGCAATTGATCCATACATTACCATTCAAGCGAATGGCATCCATACAATAGCACGCCGTATGGACAACGAAAGTAAAAATTTCAATAAAGTACATCCCCCAAAGTTAGTACTTAGATAGCCACCTAATAGTCCTTAACTGGGCATAAAGGAGGATGTCGCTAGCATAGTTTTGCAAATAAGTTTTGACAAATTTGCCTGTAGCTAAAGTTTTAGTTAAAATAGACCTTTTAAAACCAAAACTTAGCTTTTAAAACTATGTACCTGACAGTATTATGCTTAATCTCGCTCTGATACCAGCTGTGACAGAACCGCCCAATTTATACAAGATCAAGCACGGTTGTCCCCGCTAACACGTTGACACACCCATACTTTCACTCATATAAACCCGGTAGTCCGCCGAGTGTCCCGAAAGACCTCGGTAAATCAACATCACAACCAAGATCGCGTGATTAAGCAAATACACATCACATACATCGTGTTGCAGCAGAAATAATATTACAAAGGGGTTAACAAATAATAGTACAAGTTTGGGTTTCAAAACCGCTTAGTGAAAACAACATAGCTTTCAAATGATTACATTAATATAAGTTCCAAATATATTGCTAGCATAGTGACATCATCCGACAAAAGCATATAGATGAGAAGTAAGTATAGAATCACCGAGCCCACCGGTGGTTAGCCACCATCATCAACAGGTCGAGAACATCACCTGCAACAAGGTGGGATAAACCCTGAGTACTCGAATGTACTCAGCCAGACTTACCCGTCGGAAACCAAAACAAAGGACACCAAGGATCATGCAAGGCTTTCTTTAGTGGGCTAGCTGACTTGTTTGCGAAAAGCATAAGCTATCATGAAGAAACCATTTTAAGTACTTTGCATCATCTTTATTATGGCCTATCCATCTAGGTAAGCACCTGTACTATAGCAATCACTTGATTAACCAATAACATCCAGTTACCAATTTAGATTTAGCATATCCCATACCATCCAGATAACCATCATTGTTCCATAATAATTATTATGATGCAGTAACTCGAGTCAAGTGCTCACTATCCAGGAGCGATGGCGATTCAAATCGATTCCTAACCAGCTGGTGATTTATTCCTTACACAAACCTCACTCACCCGCTAAAGTGAGATATTGATCACCGAGTCAACTTTCCAGGAATCTCGAGTTTGCTAGGAACCACATGTACCTGGGGGCCGACCGACTGCACTTTGGTCTTATCATCTCGCCCCCATGTCCTACCACACCTGCTCCGGCACAGTGCGCTGCGGGCAATCTACTCGGCCCGAAAAATCTCCCAGCTTCACGGTCGGAAGGTACTTTATCCGGCTAGCTAAATGTAAGGCATGCGTTCAACATGACTCGAGGCCCAACAACGGTCGGTCCTTAATCGACACAGACGGAAACTAACAGCACCCCAGAACCCTGTCTGGTTGCCTCCAACTTTTTTCGTCCGGTCTCCAATTATCCATCACACATGGTTAATTCTAGGATATCATTCTTTCCATAGCTAAATTCTTCCAGTAACCACCTATAATGTAGATGACCGGATATCACCGATCGCTACCGGTCTAAGCAAGGCTAAGCAGTTATTCGATCCTGACCTAACAGGGTAACAAGGTAGTAAGGTAGGCAAGGATAGTAATAAATGCATCAACGGTTTCAATCAACTCCTACAACTTAATGCAACAATATAGATAAACTCATATATATAGAAAGAATTGCTTTTATAAAGTAGGAGACTTAGAATGCTCCGGGGCTTGCCTGGGATCCAACACAAGTCAGTTCAGTTAGCTTGCACCATCCTGGTGACATCTCAGATCCTAGCACTCGCTTAGCCCTTCCATCTTCGGGACAGATCCATCAAACACCGTCTTCGGGTTTGGCTCCAACATCACGTCCTTCACGTGGTTCATCTAGCGTACCTAGATGAGATGCAATATGCAAGTGCATAAATATGAAGAATAGTACCATGAGACACATCACAAAATAGCAAGCAAGACAAGCATAGTTTACACTAACACACTTAAGTACTTTGCGATGCTTAACTTAAACATCACACAATCTATCATGCTAAGATGGCAAAGAAGACGACAACACCAATCATGACACAAGTTTCCCAAGATCTCAAGTGCTCTAACTCAGTCATCATTCAAGGCATACGTCACACTTAACAATATACAAGTAAACACTATAATTAGAATCTGCCAATTTCTAGACATGCAAACAGCAGCTACAAGATTTAGCTATAACTGGAGTTACACAAATCCAAATAACTTGCAAGAAGACATTATGGAAAGCTTATGAAATTTTCTACAATTCATCTTTAATCATCTTAGCATGATTCTCAAGTTAACTAAGTCAAATATATCCATTTACAGAAACTGGTCCACAATTGACAGAAAACAGCCATTTCTGAAACCCAACTTTAAACAGCTGTAACTCTTAAACTACTTGGCCAAATGACACCAAATTTTAATAGAAGCTAGATACATGAATTATCTACAACTTTTGTATAAACAAGTTTCACAACAAAGTACATTATCATGAAGAACTTTGCTAAGTTCCTAGATCTGTCCATAAACCACATCGGCAAGAAAATAATTATTAACTTATGTTGCAAATACATAATTAGGCAAAACCAACTTTACCAACATGTCACACATGACTAAAGAACACCAGAAAACCTAGTGTCCATGACCAAATAAATTCTTTTAATGCATTTCTTAATTTATTTTAGATAATAAGGTGACTTAATGAACATATACCAAAAGCGCACAATAACTTCTACAAAAATTACAGTGGCTCACATCTCCTCTCAATAGTCTACTGTACAAATTTCACTCCATTTGGATATGTATAGCAACCTCTATGAAAAAGACAATTTGCTAAAGCAAGAATTCATGTGAGAGCAAGATAAGCCAATAACTCACTCATACTTCATCCAATACTCATGAAATTTTTACCACACATCAACTATCACATGAGTAGCATGCCACAAAAATTTCACTTCATTTGGAGCCCTAGATCTACAGTTATGAAAAATAACAAATTCAACTAGCATTACAACCTTACTGCACAAATCTATTTTTACCGCAAAATATTTAAACTAAAACATGCCATATTATAGATCCACTGCATAGACAATTTCACAAGGATTCCAAAAAGTCCTCATTTACTATTTTACGAATTTTCTACGATTTACTATGAATTTCTAAAGTTCCTGCAAAATAATTACAAACCAGTCCTTATGGCACTATTCACCTGAGTCTATGACATTGCAGTTACACCCCTGACTTTCATCGAATTTTTGTAGGAGGTCCCTGATGGGATTCAAAGCAGAGAGGCCGTCGGAGGCTCGCGGTGCCGGCCAGAGGAGGCTCGCCGGCGGCGATGGAGTGGCGGAGGGGCACTAGGGGTCCCGCGCGCACACGCTAGGCTGCTCAGCTTGGCCCGACGCGGCCAGTGGTGGCGCGGCCACAGTAGCCGCGGCGGCGACGGCAGCTGCTCCGACGGCGGGGAGCATCAGCGGCCAAAGGCGTCGGTAAAGGAGGTCCAGAGGTGCGGCGTGGTGAGAGGAAGGTGATGGCACTGACGGCTTGGAAAGAGGAAGGGCTGAGCAGCGGGGACGCGACGAGGCCGAGCTCGGCCATGGCTGCCCGCGTTCACGAGCAACAACGAGGCGAGGGTGCAAGGGAGAGAGTGAGCCCGGTCGTCCATAACGGCCTGGTGCGCGCGGAGAAGCAGCGAAGCGACCGCAGGGAGGCGAGGGCACGCGGCAAGGGAGAGGGCGCGCGGCGTCCATGCAAGAAGACCACGCGGCATATCGTCGAACACGTGGTGCGCGTAGAAGTGGGCAGAGCGGGCGTCAGTTCTGGCTAGCTACAGGCCGAATTAGTTACTGGGCCTAAAACAAAGTTTGAAGCCCGCGAGCTGCTCTACATTTTTCATTTAGAGACCAAGGTCATTAGAGCTCTTCAACAGTGGGTAATTAGGCCACAAACTGTCAGTGTCAGCACCTTGATAACGGTCACGAAAATTCACTTTCGGAAGTCAAAACTCGGTCAAACGCAGTGCAACTTTTTGCATGCTCTTCTCCATAATATAACCTTCAACTTTTATTTTTGGACCAACTCAAGTTGCTTAACGAATTTCGGAGAACGCGGAATGCCAACGTCGTTGCTTAGCGAAACTCCAGACTTAGAATATTTGTAAGTGCTGAAATCAGCAGCAAATTCGATCTTGTGACCTCGATTTGACTTACTTCCAAGATGATCTAGCTCTTAGTCCAAAAACAAAGTTTGTTCTACATGATATGGACTACAACTTTCATTTAAGGTCCAACCTCAAAACTGGTATAGAACCTACTGTTCTACTTTGACCAAAGTAGGATCACGATGAAGCTTAAATTATCCTTTTTGATCCATTGGAGCGTTTTCTTGGCATTTGCCCAACATGAACCTTTCATGACTTTTGTTGTAGAGTTCATCTAGAGTCATTTGGGCATGGTTGCAAGATTTGGTTGACGATCGAGAATTCCATTCACTTTATAAATTAATTCAAGCAAGGACATAACTCGTCATTTCATGTGACTTTTTGATTCCAAACTTCATGAAACTTTTCGAGTGCCCAATATAGATGGGTATTGATGTGAGACACATGAAGATATCCCAATCACACCACCCAAGCATATATCTTGAAAATGGGTCTATAGGTGAGCACAGGTGCCATATCCAAGTTTAGGTTGGGGCTCGTTTCTATAGGTTTGACCTTGACATCTTCATCATTACTTAATATACCATATTTTAGCTCAAACCCATTGCTTAACTGATGGCAAACACCTGGGGTGTTACAGACATCCTCTTCACCCGACCCCTCCGTACGCTTTAAAACCAGGGGCACGAAATACAGGCATAAAACTTTGAGTAAAACTGGACGAACTAGCAGACCCTATGCCTCGGTGGCTACGGTGTTTGTGTTCACCAGAAAAATCATACTCAACACCCCCCGCGTCTCCAGTTTCAACGTCTATCTTCTCAAGAAGGGTTCGGAGGGGTTCGCCTACATAATCTCCCGCAAAGGAGAAGCTGTCAGGTTGCCCAAGTTAATCGAACAGCTCGGATCGCCACCGAGATACGAAAACAAAGAATAGCGATTCTTATGCAGGTTACTCCAACCTCGTCACAAACGTCAGGGCCTGGACCCATCTGGTAGGAGCTTTTCCGCCACTCATGCCACCAAGGTAACGTTACCGACCCCGCCTTTATTTCGATTAAATTTTGCATTCAAACATTACATATGCAAAACATTGCATCCCAACGCTTCATGTCGCGTCACGAAACAGCCGTCGCCTCACTCGATATAGGTGACAGTAGGCCGAGGTTCGAAGGCTGGCCCGCGAAGGGCTCCAGGCAGCCTCGTACCAAACAGAGCCAGGGAGAAATAACTGAGACGAGCCCCAGCGGCCTTGCCCGACCCCGCTCAAAAACGAATAGGGACGTCACAACCTTTTCTCGTTCGACTCTAAACCTCGAGCCAAACACATAGAATCTCCATTGAGGAGAGGCCATTGGGCCACCTGAGCCTATCGAACGGCTCGGGCATCTGCCAGGAGGCAGGTTAAGAAGTTGTGGAGTGCCACCAGAGGGCTCTACCGACCCCATCAGCAAATGATGGACCCGGATTCCACACGAACGTACCCGTTAGCGAGCTCATTGAGCGTGATACTCGAGTCATCGAGGCAAGTGTCGTTTACTCAGCCCCTCCGATTGCGAAAATCAAGGACGGGGTAACACGCAAATTACGGCCGACCCCTATCAGACCCTGACAAGGCCCGGGGGCTCGAGCCGCTCAATACAGGGACACAGGTTCGAAGGCCCTACCTTGCCGAGCCCATAGAGTCCTCATTTGGGGAATTCTGTTGGAAGACAGGGCGAGGAATATTGCAATGCCATCCAAGGACTTCACCGACCCTATCACGAAAACCATGGAATGGGATTCCATCC
The DNA here is from genome assembly GCF_019320115.1 of Miscanthus floridulus. Lineage (NCBI taxonomy): Eukaryota > Viridiplantae > Streptophyta > Magnoliopsida > Poales > Poaceae > Miscanthus > Miscanthus floridulus. The sequence continues at coordinate 130,569,935 of NC_089585.1, read as the reverse complement.
AAACGTTCCGGTCTCTAGTAACACCCGACCCCAGCAAAGGCAAGGGGTCGGACCTTACTCGAGGGCTGGTTAAGGTACGGCTACCTCCCTTCCTTTTTTCGAAACAATCTCCTCGCATCAAGACCAGTGGCAAGGTTCGGGGAAACAGATTGGTAAGATCGTAAGAAATCAAACAAAACGAAATTACGAAGCAAAATCACGAAACTGCATCCAGACTCAAAAATACCGACACTTGTTCACATATTACATATAAGTCGTACTCAAAATTATTCGACTAACTACTCCCACGAAGGGAGAACCATTTCTTTCAGATTATCCACCAGGTTTTTCACAAGGGGAGCAACCATCTTCTCCATTGCCTCCAGCTCATCATCCTCATAGGTAGACGGGAAACCTTCGCTCATCACCTTCAGGTTGATCTCCTTCTCGTAATGAGCATGGGCGACGGTGAAGGCCTGGGTGATCCCGGCGTGAAAAGCACTCTCCTCAAGCTGGCCCACCCGAGCCGTGATACTTGCGGCATGAGCCACGAGCGGGCTAGTCTCCACCGGCTCCACCACCTTCAGGGCATCAAGGACCACCCCGACCGTAGCTTGCAGAAGATCGTGCTCGTCGCTCTCAGTCTGAAGGGTTCTTTGTACATGGGCAAGCTCCTTTTCCAGCTTAATAGAGATGTTTTCAGCGCTCAACCTTCGGCTCACCGCATCACCGAGATTCGCCTAGAGAGAACGGACCACCTTGACGTCCTCGTCCACCTTCTACTGAAGGGCCGTGGCCCTACTCTCAGCCTTCCGCCTGAGGTCCCGCTCCATCTCCAGCTCCTTCAGGACCTCACCGGCCTTCTCATTAGCCGTGGCATTCCTCTGCAGCAGCTCGTCTCGCTCCTTTCAGAGCATGGCGATCTCCTCCCCGTCCAGCTTTGACCTCGTCGACAAATCCTCAAACATCCCGTGGGCCTCCTCCGCGTCCTGACGCGCCTGGGCCTCCCGCTCCTAGGCAGCAGCAAGCTGTGTGGCCATATCTGCTCACAGCCAGGCCTCCTTGGAAAGTCGATCCCGCTCCGCCTTCTGCTCGTGGAGGAATCGGGATTTATTCTGACTACGAGCAACAAGAACCTGAAGAGGAAGAATACTGGTATCAGAAATACGAAAATACAAGAACATGCGAAGAAAGAAGAAAACCCAGCAAATACCTGGGTAGTAGGAACAACGATTTCACGCAAGGCTCCTCTGGCCTGGTCCAGGGCATCCAGCATCGTCGAGATTCTGATGTCAAGACCCTCCCGCTCTATGCTCTCAGCATGATCATCAAGCGAGAAAAGAGCCGACGTCGGATCCTGGGCGGCCATCCACTGGAGCGATGGCTCCCCCCGCGCGGGGGAGCGGCTTCCTCCCGACAAAGGGGCCGGGGGCGGCTCCCTCCTGGCCCTATGCGGCACCACCAGCGTGCTCGAGGACCCTTCGACTAGACCCTCCTTCATCTGGGCTGCTTCAAGCGTCACGGGCGGATCCACCTGGGCCCCTGGTGGCGCGGACTGCACTGCGCCCTCAAGCACCACCGTAGCAGCGTCCGGCTGAGCCTGGCTCAGTGCGGTCGCAACCACCTCCGTCGGCGTCACCCAACCCTTGGCCGGCTGTGCCACGCCCACCACGAAAGGTGCCGCCCGCTCGGCAACCACCGAGGGCGCGGGCGCCACCACAGGCGCCGTCGGATCGGCCAATGTGGCCCCAACCTCGGCGCCGCTCCTGCCCAAAACAGGGGTGACGTCGGGCAGCGCCATCCGTCCCGCCTGTATGGCGAGGCTCTTTTTGGGCGCCAGCCCCAGGGGGTGACCCGTCCGCAAGAACCTACACAAAGGTAATAGCCATTAGGTCCAAATAGAAATGGAAAAAAGATAAAAATAGAGGAATCAGTAGCTTACGCTGACGCCCTCGGCCGGCGGAAGCGTTTTGGGGACGGATCCCCAGATCCCTGCTCGACTCATCTGGGTGGGACCGTTTCGAGCCTGCCCCTGGCTCCAAGGCAGGGGGGCTTATCTCCCTCACCTCGTGGGGCGCGGCACCAGAGCCGCTCCCCTCCATCACCTCGTGGGGCGCGGCACCAGAGCCGCTCCCCTCCATCACTTCGTGGGGCGCGGCACCAGAGCCGCTCCCCTCCATCATCTCATAGGGCACGGCACCAGAGCCACTCCCTTCCACCATCACCTCGGGATCGGCAGCGGTAGGCCCGCCTTCCCCCATCCACCGAAACTCGGCCGGCACGCCGTGCGAAGCGGCGGACTCTTCGGCCTCCACCGACCGCACCGACTCACTTCCCTCCGCATGGAACGGGAAGGGTCCCTACACGGACGGGTGGGCACTTGTCAGTGTGTCCTCGTCCTCCAGGACACCCCAATCCACATCGACAACTACCTCGTCGTCATCATCATCATCGTCATCGTCATCATCACTGCTCATGTCCTCCCCCCGATCCCGTGCCTCCTGCTTCAGATGTTTCGCCTTCTTCTTCTGCTCCCTTGCTTTCTTGTCCTGCTCGGCCGCGAGTCGATTCTCCGCCGCCATGGCCTTGTCCTTTGGCAGCGGAACCGGACCGTCTTTGAAGACTAGCCCCCCGGCTGGTCCCAACGTCGCAAAAATAAGTATTAAAAAAAGGGGATTCAGGAAAAAGAAAGAGCACAGGAGAAGAAGGCTTATGAATTCAAAGAACCCAGGTTCCGGCCGCATTGGGGGATGTCCGGGCACCGGTACACAATGTCGAGGACGCTGCCTTTGGAATCCTTCGTCGGCTCCATCGCCTCATTAATGCGCTGCGCCACTTCTGAAAAAGGGAGCGCCTCATCAACAAGCACCGTCCCCTCAAACAACATCCCGGGCATCATCCGATGTAGGGGAATCACGCGCGCCATCAGCGACGCCACCCTCCTCGCGTGATAGGCGCCGATAATCCCCATCCCCTTTACGCCCCGTTCCTTCAGGGCTTGGAGGGCGAAAAGAAGGTCGGAGAGGTGTTTCTTGTCTTTGAACTGGACACCCCAGCCCCACGACTCCGGAGCCTCTTCAATAAGGCGCCCAGTGTACCTCGGTAGGGTGGCACTCGCATCATCCCTGACATAAAACCACTGCGAGTGCCATCCCTTGTTGGATGTTGCCAAACGCATAAATGGGTAACCCTCGACCGGGTATGGCACAGATGAATGCTGGCACATCCCATCGGCGTGTTCGCATCTTTCCCCCAATCTTCTTCTTCGACAAACTAACGGTAAAGAAATACCACCACAGATCAAAGTGGGGATCGATCCCTAGGAAACCCTCGCACAGGGCAACAAACGTCGCCATATGTTGGATCCCGTTGGGAGTCAGATGCTGCAGCTCCACCTCATAATAATCCAGCAGCCCCCCGGAGGAATCTATGCGCAGGTACCGCAAATCCCCGCTCATGGAAGATGGCGAAAGAGACGACATATCCTTTGGGCGGCACCGGCTCACCCTCGTCACCAGGTAGCAGCCACTCCTGGACGGCGGACAGCGGGCGGAGAAGGCCACGGCGGACGAGGCCCTCCAAATGCCGTGAGGTGATGCTAGATCTACCCCCACAACTCCATTAAAGCAATTAGGGGGAAAGGTGGGCACGAGCTCGACGGCGGCTACAGGGCAGGCGCAAGCTTGACGGCGGCTGCAACACGGATGCAAGCCGGTTGACGGTGGCGGTGCGGGCGCAGGAGGCTGGGGCGATTGGCGGCGGATGTTTCAAGACGCAAAGGCAAGGGAGCGAAATACAGAACCTTGGGGGCAAACTCCGTGGTTTTATAGGGGCGACGGACGCGAGAAGGGCAACCGTCCACCCTGATCTTTGGGCCTGCCACGCGCACCGCCGCGTCACGGCGCGGGACACGCGCCCGCAGTCCCTATCCTCTCCCACCAAAAATCGCGGTGGATGGTTCGCCTTCCCCAGGCGAATCCAGACTCTCTACCCATCTCGGAAACGCAGGTCACGAAGATTTTTTTTCTCTCTTTGGCCCACCTAGGGCCCAGAAGCTCGGCAACCGGCCCAACTGGGGACGGGTCCGCGAACGATCCAAAATCAAGGGCGCAAGCATTACTAAGGTCTCGATCCACGGTCAAGCCCCGGCTAGGTCAGCCCTGAATGAGATCCCCGCGAACGGGACACCACGACCCCCTCGAAAAATATCCAGTTGACGAAAAACTAAGTCCTTCAGCCTTACCCGCGAAGGGTCCGAAAACACCCTCTAGGCGATTCTATCCGAATCACCTGGAGGCTCAGGGGCTACACCCATCGGGTGCGCTCACGCGCACCCTCTGGCAAAGTAACTCCGACGAAATCGAAAAACACCCTCCAGGCGGTTCTATCCGAATCACTTGGAGGCTCAGGGGCTACTGTCGGGGACCTAATACTAGGGTACCCTAGATGGTGGGACCAATAACCACCGATCGTTAAAAACTTCTGGACGGATAAGGGCGCCGTAGCGTCCCTTGCTCAAATGATAGGAGTTCGGTTCTGCCTCGCCCGACGCCTTTGAGGTAGCTCTGCCTCACCCGAGGGCTCAGGGCTAGTCTCCGTCTCGCCCGACGCCTTTGGGGCGGGCGCGGTCTCACCCGAGGGCTCAGGGCTAGTCTTCGTCTCGCCCGACGCCTATGGGGCGGGCTCGGTCTCGCCCGAGGGCTGAGGGATAGACTCCGCCTCACCCGACGCCTTTGAGGTAGCTCTGCCTCGCCCAAGGGCTCAGGGCTAGTCTCCATCTCGCCCGACGCCTTTGGGGCAGGCACGATCTCGCCCGAGGGCTAAGGGCTAGTCTCCGTCTCGCCCGACGGCCAAGAACGAGCCTCGCCCTGCTCGATATCTAAAGACTAGTTTCATCTTACCTGACAACTTTTTCCCGTTCCCTCATGATGATGGGTACAGGGCAAGACAAGACGTTCGGGTCAACCATGGCTCCAAGGACCATACCCTGCGCCCTGGCAGGAAAAGTACTGCCAGGGAACGACGGGACAGGTGCTTTAGACCCTTCCGGGCGCCGCAGAGCCCGAAAGGTATTACAGGTGCGTGCTCCTCGCCCTGTAGAGTTGTAGGCGCCGCCTTTAGCTCTAGGACACGGAACCCGATAAAGATATACGACAACCGCTACGCTCCAGAAAAGGATTTGCTATCTCCACGAACAACGGATATTCCGTCACCACGCTGTGGACCCAAGGGAGCGACGCCCGCTTCCTGACCCCTCAGGTCCACCAAGTCAGAAGACCTTGGCCACGGCGCTACTCCGGACCCCGACCCCGCGTCCCTCCGGCGAAGACTCATGAGAACCAGAAGGCGTGCGGAGCAAGGCTGGGGGAGGCTCATAAGTCAAAACCACTGTACTGCAGCCCATACCCTGCGCAGGGCAGCATTCTGTAACCAACCTGACATTCTACAGAGACATCAACAGTATTGTAGGCGCTTATCTTCCTTCGCACTCATCAGAATGAAGAACCAGGCCGGGTAGACGTGAGCCACAAGACTAAGTAGAGTACGCATCCTAAAGCCCTCACCCTTGTAAAGCCAGCCCCTTCATCTATAAAAGGGGATGCGCTTCCTCCATTAAGGGGACGGACTTTTGACCGAACAATACAAGACACAGACACACACAGTTAAGCTACTACCAAGCTCTTGACCTCCTTTCAACCCTTTCATCAGAGGCTTGGGACCAGTCCCTCTCTCGATCGTTTGTACCCCCTACTACGAACCGTTCACGGTGCTAATAACACGAGCAGCAACAAACTGGACGTAGGGACATTCGGCCCGAACCAGTATAAATCTTGTGTCCTTTAGCACACCATCCGTGCCTAACGCGCATTACTATAATTTTACTTGCCGGTGCTTATACGAAACACCGACATACACCAACTACTTACTCCTAAGGTACATAGTTGTTGAAGAGTACATCAACTACCTATTTCTAAGATACAATGCTTAGTTTAGCCATCTCTACACTACATGGCTGAAGTAAGCCATTTCTATCTACTGCCTCACCCAACAGTGAGTGGTCAGCCGAGCCGACTAGTTCTATCTCCTAAACCAGGAGAGGATAGCTGTGCCGACTAGTCAAGAGAGAGATGGGAGCAGCAGATTATATCTAACATGTTGGAGTGAAATGGAATAAAACTTAGTTAAATTCCACGACAATTCATGAATACACGTGTATCAAACAAGCATACAAGGAGAAGGAGAAGGAGCAACGCAGGATCAGCATGCTGATCGAGAGGTTGACGAATTGGCTCAGCAAAAACCTGAGAGCCAGACACTGGCATGCTGACAACGGGCATTGGAGTAATATAATATGATGGTTGATAGGGGTAGTGGTGGTCGTTATGGTCTCTTCCATCTTTTGGGTTCCCTCCGACCACTCAGTACATTAACCCAGTCGGGCCCAAAGATGGCCGAGTTTCGCTTTCTGGGCCGAGACGTCCGAGTCCTACTGGGAAAAGAAAACAGAGGGATGGAGAGAATGAGAGAGGCGACGGCAACGAGGTGGACGAGTTCGGCTCTCCCCCACCGAGGCAGATACCGCGCATGTCGCGAGGTGGCAAGCCGAGAGCGCGAGACGCGTCGACGACGGCAACACGCGGTGGCCAAAACGGCAAAACCTGATGCCGGTCGGGCGGGCAAAGCGGCCATGGCCGATTCAGAGCAACAATGCTGACTGAATCCTCCCCTTTCTCTCACTTTTCTCTTTCTATTTTGTGTGGCAACGACCCGAGCTTCTGTAAAACAATTTCTTCGTGGATCATCGCTGAACAATTTTCATCCAAACACCTAGTTGTTGACAATGACAACTACAATTGGCAAGCATCAGGAGGCAACTATCAAACTGCAAATCGAGCTTTACTGCTATGTAGCTCCTGTCGAAACCATAAAAAACAAATATGAAACTCCTAGTTTAGGGTTAAATTTTTTTTTTTTTTTAGAAAGAGTCTAGGTTAAGTTAAGACGGTTTGAAAATCCAAGCCCGACGAAACTATACAGGCTGGTTTGTTAGCATAATCTGAGTATAAACTAGATTTTTATCATGGGACTTGTAAGACCTCTCTATCCTATATTATATGAACATAAAGTGCCATAGCCATTTGAGGGTAAATTAATCAAGCCTATCAATACAACTTTGCTTTTTTATCCTATTCTCTCCTTTGTTTTACTTTTAAAATTCTATAGCAATTTCTCCTCTAATCCGATAACCCAGAGATGGCGTCCTAAGTATGGCGTCCTAAGTATGAAGGCCAGCGTACGGCAATCTCTACCATGTAGAACTACTGAATATCATTGCTTTACATAAAACTTGAGTGGCAGAGAACTAATAACTCAAAGCACATAATTGTAATCACGTTTCATGCAATCAAAGCAACATATATAATGACAAAATATAAACAGTTAAACACTACAAGTTCTTGTCCCTGCGAACTGTGCACCCATTCACAGCAGCACTACTACTTGCTGGCTGCTGCTACTAGTGCACCACTTACTCGTACAAACAAATAAAGAGAAAAAAACAAATAAGCCAAAAAAAAGTAGTAATTACCAATAACCTATACATTTACCCTCTAATAAATAACCGAGGCTGAGGTCAACTAATTTGATTCATCAATCGTCCCGGCCGTGCGGCAGCATCTTGAGCGCCTGGAGGAAGGTGTTCTTGAGGCGGCCCAGGTGCGGGCGCACGTTCTGCTTGTCCAGGTACGTGGTCTTGAGCGCGTTCCACCCCTGCTTGTGGATGGCCATGGGGTCCCTCAGCACCGGGTGATCGCTCGGGTACTGCTCGCTCAGCGTCGTCTCGTCCAGCTGCACCACGTACTCCAGGTAGTGGACCTCCATCCCCGCCGACGGCTCCGCGAACGTGTTCCGGGCCAGCCACTCCAGCCGCCCGTACGGCACCACCTGCACCACCACGGCGCCGGCCGGCAGGAACACCATGCTGGTCAGCCCGGCGCCGTGGACGCCCACCATCACGTCGCACGAGTTCACCAGTCGCGCGAACTTGGACGTGTCGGTGCTGGTGTCGGGCTCCCCGATCCGCACGTCGAACCCGAGGCTGGCCGCCATGTCCGCCATGGCGCGCTCGTTCATGAAGGCGCGCCCGCGGGACGGGCGGCGCGAGATGATGAGCAGCCGCGGGCGGCGCCGGATGTCCCACCGGTCGCCGCTGGGCGTGGCCGTGGCGCGCTCCAGCCCGAACGCGTCGCGCAGCATCTTGCGGAAGTCGGCCGTGGAGTACCCCGGCGACGGGGACTTGGACGCGTCCACGCCGAGCTCCCGGTGGAACTTCGGCCCCACCACCACGTTCCGGTAGCAGCGGACCTCGTCGTCGGCGTCGATGTCCACCACCTCGTGCCGGCTCATCTGCTGGAAGATCTGGATGTAGCGGTTCATCCACCACGACTTGTAGCTGCTGACCAGAAACTGGACCTCGCCGCGGAGCGGGTGCGCCGTGATGAAGGCCGGGATGAGCACGTCCGTGTAGTCGTGGAACGGGTTGCCCGTGAACCCGCCCGTGGACAGCACGAACGCGGTGGCCGAGCTGTTGACCGTGCACTGCGGCGCCGCGCCGGAGCCGGAGCCCGAGGGGAGCGGCTTGAGGGACCACTCCTTGACGTGGGCGAGCGCGAAGTTGTCGTGCTTCCGGCAGTACGGCTTGGTCTTCCACTCCCGGTCCAGCGAGTCGACGTACACCGTCTGGGTGCTCCCCACGACGCGCACGTCGCCAGCCGCCTCGCAGGTGTCGGAGCGGCGGCTCGTCTCGTAGCACACCGGCTTGGTTGCGCCGCCGCCTGAACCTTCGGCGGGCTTCGGCTGGACATCCTCCTTGTCTTTCTCCTCTGCAGGGCCGGCGAAATCCCATTTAAGGGTCAGATCTGATGCCCAAACATGTAGCGGAATGCCGCACTATATCTAACACGATTCTTCTAGAAAAATCAAGTTGAATCTAAAGAAATGGAAGGTGGAGCTGAGCAGGAAGGAGCAGGTGGGCAGATCTGTACAAACACAAAGTAACCTACCAGCTCCAAATCCTAACTAATCTTATCCAAATCGAGGAGAAAAAAGCAACGGCGGAGGTGACCTACCAGCAGCAGCTTCGGCGGCGGCCTCGTCGGCGCCGTCGCCGGTGTCAACGTTGACAGCCGCCTTGCTGACCGCCACCGCCGCCGCAGCAGCGTCGTCCTCGGATTTGATGGCGTCTCCTGCGGTGGTAACTGCAGTCAGGAACAGGCAGGCAGCAGGACAAGCAGGGCCTCCCAAATCAGCTCACAACAGCCAGGAATCCGACCTTGCAGAGTAGAGATGCAGCCGAGATAAAAGGAGAAGGAGGAGGAGACAGATGGCAGAGGGTACCTACCAATTGGGGCGAACCTTCCCCGGATGAGGGAGAGCGCGACGACGGAGCAGAGCATTAGCGCCAGGAGAGCCGCATTCCCGAGCCGCCTCGGCTCCCCCCTCGCTGAGCTCCGGGTCTTCATCTCCCTTACTCCCTCCTCTCACTCTCTCTCTCTCTCTCCTTGACCGCCGCCACCTCCTCCTCCTCCTCTCACAGAGACAGAGAGCCTTTATTCTGGGAAAAAGCTTTCAGTAGAAGCAGCTGCGTCGCGCGTGGAGTGACAAAGCAGGGCAAAAATCTGTTGCGGCGCTGGCGCATCCGGACACGAGCATTTGGCACTGATAATGTAGCCCGAAAGGGGAAGGCGACGGGGAGAGGAGTGAAAGCAGCCGGAGCAGCGGGAGGAAGAACCGGCGACCACTGGTCCACTCCACTCGCCGTCCAATATGGCGCCGAGATTGGTGAGGCTGCCGACAGCAGCGTGTGCGCAGAGAGAGAAAGGGGAGTGCTTGCTTCTGTCAAGCGGCAGCGGCACAGTAGCCTAGTAGCACGCAAACCGACGGGCGGACATCTGGTTTCATCCGCGGCGAGCAGCTGGCCTCCACTCCGTTCTCCAACGCCAACGCCAACGCCAAAGCGTTTTGTTTTGTATTGCTGGCGGCTCCACTCCTCGCGCGACGTTCCGGAGGCGAAGCAGTGTGGGTTTGGTCACATGGAATCCTACGTACGTGGAGTATTAAATATAGATAAAAAAATTAATTATATAATTTAATTGAAAATCATAAGATAAATATTTTAAAATAATTAGTCTATAATTGAATATTAATTACTAAATAAAAACAAAAATATTACCATAATCAAATTTCCAAATTTAACAGACTAAACGCAGCCCAATTCGGCGAGAAAGAAAGGTCCAGACTCCAGAGAGAGTGGACAGCAAACAAAGTAACTTTGCGTGTCGGTGGCATTGGGAAGCTGACAAACCATTTATTGGTGGACGTGAGGCCGTGGCGCGCGTGTCCCCCGGGCATGTGCCGCGTGCCAGACGGTGCGGAGTACCGGAGCAATGATGAGAGAGACATGCGCTAACCCCATTGCTCTGCCTCTGCTCTGCAGGAGTACTCGTCCAGTAATCTGCACTGTACTGGAGTTTCTACTCATCTTAGCGTTACTTCCTCACTTCTCAAACATAAAACGTACGAATTGACATGGTATGTTTTGTTAGGTCACATATTTCGACTACTACTAGTTATTCTTATCGATATATATAATTTATGGCAACAAGCTAGTTTGAGTAAATTTAATATAACGACTTTTACAATATACATGTACTCGCCATGTTCTGCCGCACTACTTCAGCGGTACTTTTCAACGAACGAACCATGTTTTTTCTCACAACAAATCAGCATAAGTCAAATTTCAGCGACACGAACAGGACCATTATATAATTAGACTATTCATTAATCAAAAAGAAAAAAGATTGAATTTTAGAATATATGCACATCTTATCTTTCAAGAGGTAGAGTATAATATTATCCACTTCAAAACAAAGACAGCTAACGTTTCATTCTTCAGTCACAACATTTTAATTTGGACAAAATTTATGTAAAGGATATCAATATTTAACATGCTTGACAAGTACTTGCATCATAGGGACCCTCATCAACAACCTAGTGTGACCCATGAAGAAGATTAGCCACTGCCAAACTCAAGCCAGTCGAACAGGGATTAGAGCTACACCCATCGAGTGTCCTCGTGCACCCTTAGTGGAGATGGTTTCCTTCGCACAGTAAAATTATAACAGCATGATGGACCAACCATTCAGCCAGTTTGTTTGTTGGTTTCAGCTAAGATTTATCAGTCAGCCAACAGTATTTTTCTCTCATAATAAACCAGTATCAGCTAAATTTATCAGCTCAGAAACCAACCCAGCAGGCTGATTGTTAACACGCTCCCCCACCACGTCCGTCTGACACGTGAGACTCACTGCCTCATGTAAACCCCTGCCTCTCGACTATATTTAAGAGCAGTGCAAAAATCACGTACATTCCTTCAAGAGAAATTAAGTAATATAATCCAAATACACAATATTAGCACCAAACTCACATATGCCACGCTCCACCATATGAATAGATTCTATGTAGGCATCACAATCTCTAGGTCTTTACTTTTATGTTGATTGGTTTTATTAGGTTATAGGCTTCAAACAAGGTAGTGGCCCGGTTCGCTTCAATGAAAAGACAAGCTGAAAAGTACTGTTCGCTGATTTGTTGTGAGAGAAAAATGTTGTTCCTTCGCTAAAAAAAGTACGTCTCAAACATCATGCAATGAAATAGTCATGCAACCAACATAAAGTAGAGCACAAAACGATAATTTGAATAAATAGTAGGCATGACTACCGGCAGTGAAACAATAGGAACATGAACAAATAAGATCTTAATAACTTGAAAAGAGCACCAACGGATAGATGACATTTTTAGTAAAAAAAATCAGTGCTAGTTTCATATTTTATTATTTCAGGTAAATTAGTTATGAAACTTTAGGGATTGAATTATATTTTATTTATTTTTAGAAAATAAAAAAACTTATAAACTTAGAGGGCTAAATTTATCCGATTTTAACATTTGAGGAGTCATATATTTTATAGTTTATGGTTGAAAATCAGACTATCATGACAAGTCAGAGGTTAAAATCCATAGCCTGAGACCTTGGAGCCTTTATATGTTGCCTTCATCAGCCACGGCCATGTGATGAGCTAATGACCATGAGCCCCACGATCGACGCATGTGCACAGGCAGCCGGAGCCCGGAGAGGAAATACGCTGGTTGGCATGCGGCGTCGCGGCGTCGCCAACCCAAAGTTGCTTGCCGGGCGCGTGTGAGCTGGACGAAACACGAAAGCACGCACGCTGCGCGCCAGCTCCACGGTCGCCGACAGCTCGAATCGGCCCCTCCCTTGGCCCGGCTAACTTCCGCGTCCGCGCCGCATCTAAGGAGTGGCGGTGGCGTCCGGCGGCGGCAGCCGTCGCGTTGATCCGCAGCTCCGCGAGCTGCAGACCGACGGTTTTATTTGGTAAATAGTGTTCAAACATGGACTAATTAGGCTTAAAACGTTCGTCTCGTAATTTCCCACAAAACTGTGCAATTAGTTTTTCTTTTCGTCTACATTTAATGCTCTATGCACAGGCCGTAAACATTCGATGTGACAAGTACTGTAGCAACTTTTTAGAATTTGGATTCCAACTAAACAAGGGCTTAGACTAGTACAACTACGAGAGGAACGGAACCGGAGACTCTGATTCTGATATATCGTCCGGAAGCATGTAGAACCAGAGGTCCAGAGCACGATCACACGTACACCTGGCATGTAAAGGGGACGTAAAGATTTCCGGCTTTTGTGGCTGGAATCGAAGCCTCTCTTCTTCTTCTTCTCCTTCTTCTTCTTCTTCTTCTTTTTGAGAAAGCTTGAATCGAAGCCTCTTGTCCAGTGATTTCAGGGGAAGGCTAGCCCGGACTCGCGATGGCCCACCGCCCACGGCCCATTCGTCTCTGGCTCTCTCTCTGCGCGAGGAGGTGGAGGAGCGGCGGCAGCGATGGAGAGCATAAACCCGGTGGCCCGTGGGCCCTGTGGCGCGTGTAGTTCGGGACACTCCCATCCGGGTGTTCCGCACACAGCCCGCGCGGCTTCTACTGTGGGCCGCCAATCCGTGCAAGATTCCAGCCCACCCTGAAGCTGGAGGTTGGAGCACGGCTGCACGAGTCAAAATGGACAAGCCCAGCAAAATAATAATATTTTTCTCTCATTAGAAATTAACATTGGCTTCAGTATCAACCGTTTTTTAGTCAGCCGAACAAGACGTTACAAGAAGTTACAAGAAGAGATAACGCGTGTGTTCTGGTACACGTATGCACATTGCACAAACGAGTCACACTGTGACACTGGTAGCATCTACTACCACAGTAGAAGGAGTAGGCACGTAGGAGTAGGACCACGGAGACGAGAGGAGGGGAGAGGAGGGAGAATCTGATGAGCCACCCGAGCGAGCGAGGAGCTTTATCCCTATCATTTGACCATGAACCGCCCCGTTTTGTCCCAATCCGATGCATGGATCCGTGCCAAGGGAAACGAAACGAGAGGAAGCGTGCAGGAGCAAGAGGCCAAGGTCACGTGGGATCAGTTCGTTCAGCCTCTCTCCACGGCCTCCGGCAAAGCTGCGCCACGCGACGCCCATGGTCAAACGGGACGCCATCGATCGGCAGATACGTACAAGACCACCACCCTAGCTAATCACTCTCTTTTAGGTAGTGTACAAAAAGATTCGCTTACATAAAGCTCTTGCGTTTGCGTTGTTATTACTTATTAGTAGTAGTACTACAAGTACATATTAATTAGCGAGACGACTGATATATGATGTGTTGCAGTGTAGTGCTCCTAGTTCTAGTTTGCAATACTGAACAGCAATGCACAAGCTAGCAGAAGTGTGTGTGTATATATATACTCCTACTGCATAATAACAATTCCAAAGATAAACTTTGTTGTTTTGTTTTCTGATGAATCCGTTACTAGAAAGCATGCATGCATGCGCATTGAGCAACATAACGCAGGCGGCATTATAGCGTAATTCCCGCAGCCTATATCTGCCTTTGCGAAATAAAAGTGCTCGGATCAGCATAAAACATGGCATTCTAGAGCTCTACATGCTCAGACCCCATGCCTGCATTGCGCTTGCATGCACCGGGCTGTGTCAGAGAGAAGAGAGTACGGTCATCACAGAGTGCGGCCATAGGCTTGGACTATGACGGAGCTAGGAGTGGATGTGTCGGGACCAATACTAGAGTACCCGAAGAGAAGGAGCTAATGGCCATCAACGATTGATTCATCCGAGTGGCCAAGAGCGCACATGCAACTCTTGCTGGGCTCCGCCTCCGTGGACACTAAGGCTGCAGGCTCCGCCTCGTCCGACCCTCTAGGGTCGGCTCCACCTCAGCTAACTCCCAAGGGCTAACTCCGTCTCGTTCGACCCTCGAAGGTTGGCTCCGCCTCGCCCGACGTCCGAGGGCTGACTCCGTCTCGTTCGACCCCCGAAGGTCAGCTCCGCCTCGCTCGACATCTGAGGGCCAGCTCCGCCTCGCCCGACGTCCGAGGGCTGACTCTGTCTCGTCCGACCCCCGAAGGTCGGCTCCGCCTCGCCCGACGTCCGAGGGCTGGCTCTGCTTCGGCTGACTCCCGAGGGTAGGCTCCGCCTCGGCTGACGTCTGAGGGCCGATTCCGCCTCGCCCGATCCCTCGAACACGGTTCCTGACAGAAGCTCACGTCGCCGCCAACCACTAACGGGCCAGAGAGTACCACTCAAGGTCAAACTTCTGACATCGTGCAGGGAGCGGTCACATCTCAGCACGCCCCGTCCCCACGACATGTCATTCCGGAGAACTCACATCGCCCACAGTGACGGACGCGTGGTCACTGTGCTGCCAACTCCCTGCCTGACCACCGTCCAACGTCAATCAAACCGACGTCAGTGGACTGGCACTGTACCACTAGCCCCCCGCATGGTTTTTTGTCAGGTGACCCTCTGACCATTCCGTCCGTTCGGATGGGACGGAAGACACGAATGGCGCACGACGCCCGCACGTAAGCTGCAGCGGCCAACAGGACCCCCGGTACGACGCCGCTGCCACCATGATCTACAGGGTCAGCAGGACCCACGTGAAGAGGAGGACGGCGTACCTCTAGGAGCCTTATTTCTCTTTCCTTTCTCCTCCTCCCTTCGGTGGTAAAAACATCTACTTCCCCTTGACCTATAAAAGGAAAGGCAGAGCGTCCCACTAAAGGGATCGACTCATCACATACCGATTCATCGAACAAGCATACCGCATCACACCAGAGACTTGGGAGCTACCTCCCTCTCTCGTCAGCTTGTAACCTCCTACTACAAACTCAGTGCTAGTAACACGAGCAGCTCGAAACTGGACGTAGGGACATTTGGCCTGAACCAGTATAATCCTTGTGTCATCTTAGCACACCATCTGAGTCAGACGCGTAATATACAAATTTACTAGCCGGTGCTTACTCGAAACATCAACAGTTGGAGCGCCAGGTAGGGGGCTTTTTGCCCGTTTCGACATCAACACCAGGCCTCGGATGGCTAATCGCAATGCCAGCTGGGTCCCGGGCGTGCGCGTGCGTTTCGGGAACCTAGACTTCGTCATTACGACGGAAGGAGAGTTTGTTCGGTCTTCCGCTGCCACACAACCCCTCCTCTTCATCGGCCTTGACACAATCGTCGAGGCGCCCAAGGAGCTGCAGCTACCTACAACGGAGGTCCGCGCCCCCAGAAGCAACCAGCCCCTCAGCCTCGAATATGGAAGGCCGCACACGGTGGGTTCGGTGCATGAGCATTTTGAGCTCCACCGTGACGCGCGTGACACCCCCGACGCTCACAGACGCGAAGCGCCCTCAGAACAATCCAACGAGGGCGTATCGGTCCATCCGGTCCAATAGGACGATGGGCCACGCACCGCGGTTCCAGTGCATGAGCGTCTCGGCCTCCACCACGATGCCAAGGAAGGGGCTAGCCACGGCTACCATCTATGTCGTGGCGGACGCTATGACAGCGGTGAGGACTGAAGCCCGAGCCCTGACTTGATGGGACCTTAGACCTTTGGCCGACACGCCCTCAAGGGCAAGGCAAAGCAGGACGAGGATGCCGACGAAGGCCCCTCCAAGCCTCCCAACAAAACAAAGAACAAGCAGCGGCGCAGGAGCTCGCTAGTGCCCAACGCCGACCGCACGGGGGGCCAAAAGCCCACGGAGGGCACCCCGAGCCACTTCGAGAAGCTGCTTGAAGGGCCATGCCCGAACCATGCCTTCCCCGTCAAGCACCTCTACAAGGATTGTGTTCTCTTAAAGCGGTTCTTGTCCGGAAGCTCTAACAAGGGAGAGCATAGGATAGAGCCCAGCTAGACGAGGCACGCGACGTCGCCCTCATTCGCTCGGCCAAGTACGCAAGGACCGCCATAAGCTCTCCCCGCCGTAGGAAGGACTGCGCGTCGTCACGGAGATGCTCCGGCTAGGCGTCTACAAGCTCAAAACCATCAACGGCGAGGTCTTCGTCAATTGCTGGGAACATTAAGTAGCTATGTCACTTTTACCCTTAATGAACGCATATTTTCTCTTATTATTAGTTTCGCTGTCGAACTCCTCGATCTTTTATGGCACTCGACCCCTGCAAACGGCGGGGGGTCGGGCCTCACTTGGGGACTAATAAGGACATATCTATCCTATAGATAATCTCTATGTCTGACCCTTTCTTACGATTAAGACCCAAAAGCGAAGTTTGTGGAAATAAACCCTGAGTAAAACTGATCGGACCACGAGAAACCTACGCCCCAGCAGCTACGGCGCCTTGGCTCACCAGCATAATCAGAGTTTCTTTTCCGCACCCCGGGCTTTTTCGGCCTTAGGCAAGGAAAGGGCCGGTACGCTTAAAAAATCTACCCACCTAGCAAACATTCTCAATGCCCGACCCCCCTTCCACGTTAAAACCTAGGAGCTAGGTTTACGGGAATAGGCTTTGAGTATAACTGGTCAAGCTTCGGGAAACCCACGCCCTAGCGGCTACGGCGTCTCTTCTCACTAGTGTGATCAAAACTGGCTCACCCGCATCCCGAGCTTTTATGGCCTTAACGACAAAAAGGGTCGGAATGCACTAACCTTTTTATACAAAAAGGGGAGAAGAACTAAAAAGTTGTTTGCTATAGTGAAATTTAAGAGCTTGTCCATTTATTACAAGTTCTCCACATGGTTTATCTACCTAAACTAAATTCTCGCGTGGGATGTTCTCATCCTCTATCTCTGTAGGAAAACCTTATCCTAGCAGGTAACGCAAGTCAATTAGATGGCTTGACCGACGCCGTGAAATGGGTAGGGAGCAGCAGGATGTCCCATGCGGATCATGCCGACCCCGTCACAAACAATGGAACCGGATCCCACTCAATCACATCTGGTAAGAGCTTCCCAAACCCATCACTTTTACCATCAAGATAAAACTTGTGCCTAGGTTGATCGAACGGCTCTAGGAAGCTACCTGAAGACGAGCGCATGCCTATCCAAATCTTTCCTGCGAAGGATCCGCCAAGCGACGGTTCACCCTTAAAAGCTACGGGCCGCCGCAGGTAAGTGGGATACGGAGCTGGAAACGCTCCTATGGCCCATTAACGCCCAGGGGTTCAAAGGCTAGCCCACCAGTGGGTTCACAGCTGCTCCAAGGCACCCTAGAGTGAGGGGAGGTTAAGGACGGGCCTGCTAGCGGCCAATACCCAAGGCGCGCGAAGCGCCACGGGTGTCCCGACTCTCATTTTGAGTCTTGGATGATGCGAGGTCCATGGTTTTTCCCCAAAAGAAAGGCATCAAGCCCTCAGACCGGTCCAACGAATCCAAGAACTATATGGACCGGCCACCAAGAATCTGGAGTCAGTCACCAGCTGATCTTGAACTGGGCCCCCACGAAGGGGATGCCGGGGATCCACTCGAACAAGCCCATTAACAACTCACTGAGCACCGTGCTCCGTCCAGCGAGGAAAGCATGGCATGACTCAATCCCTTTGTTCTAGCGAATGGAAGCATGAGGAACGACGATTGCAAGATGAACTGACCCCCCGGGCGGACCCCTGCTACGCGCGGCGGCTCGGGGGCTCAGCATCGCAAAGAGACCGAATACGCGGTCGCAAATAGACGATGAGTCACCGCCGACCACGAAAACCAAGGCAAGGTAGCGCATGAAACATAGTCAACCCATACCGAGCCTCACAAGGCTTAGGGGTTCGAACTGCCCGACCCTAAATTGGGAGACCGGTGTTCGATGGCCGACCTGCGGAGGGTCCGAGGTCGCCTCACATCAAACAGGAGCTAGGGGAGAAAATGCAGATGAGCCCCAGTGGCCTTCGCTTGACCTACCTAGAAGCGGACAGGGTCATCTCAACCTTCTCGTTCGATCCTAGCTCCCAGCCGAGCCCATAGAATCCTCATTGAGGGGACATCTATTGGAAGGTGGGTTAAGGAGCAGAGGGACATCACATGAAGGCTTTGTCGAGCCCATCGTGAACAACAGACCTAGATTCCACTCGAACATACCCATTAGCAAGCTCACCAAACGCATCACTCGGGCCATCGAGGCAAGTAGCATTAGTTCAACCCCCACGGTTGTGGAAACCACAGATGGGGCAACAATCACAAAGTCAAGCTAACCCTTGATCGAACCCCCACTACGTGAGGGGGCTCGACAAAAGTTGGACTCGCAAGGAGACCGAACGCGCGGTCACAGAACGATAGCTCGAATCCTAGGGAGGGGGTACGTACGAAAACAAGAGACGATTTCTCCTACTAATCTCGCTACCCTCTCCATGATCCTTAGTGACATCTAACCCAAGCAATGGCAAGGGGTCAGATCTCACTCAAGGGTTGATAAGGGTATTAATACACCTTTTCTAAAACAGTCGCCATGCCCCGACCTCTTCCTCACAATAAATCTAGTAGCAAGGTCTGTGGAAACAAGCGATTGAGCATCGCTGGATGGACTATGGAAACCTACGCCCATACGGCTACAACACTCTTACTCACCAACACGATCAAAGTTTTCCCTCCTACGCCTCGGGCCCCGTGGTTTTAACAAACGGAAGGGTCGGAGCATACGACCCCCTTTCCACACATAAAAAGGGAGGAAAAACGAACTTAGTCAAACAAAACAAAATGATAAGTTTATACGATAATGTAGAAGGGACGAAGTTTGTCTGCTTGTTACATGAACAATTACTCGACCTATCTGACTAACTAACCCCTCTGGGGTAGAACTGTGTCTTCCATTTGTCCGCTATGTCCCGTGAAAGAGGAGCCACCGCTGCCTCTATCTCATCCAGCTCGGCATCAGTATAGCCAAGCACAAAGCCGAGGCTCATCGTCTATAGGTCGATGTTGTCCCCATAATGAGAACGAGCAATCACG
This sequence comes from Miscanthus floridulus, assembly GCF_019320115.1. NCBI lineage: Eukaryota > Viridiplantae > Streptophyta > Magnoliopsida > Poales > Poaceae > Miscanthus > Miscanthus floridulus. Next base: position 130,550,578 of record NC_089585.1, on the reverse strand, counting down.
AAGGATTGATGGACCCCGGCGCGAAGGGCGTCCCTCTCGAGCTGGCGCACCCACGCCATGATCTCTACGGCATGGGCTGCAAGCGAACTGGTCCCCTCGGACCACACCACCTCTAGGTCGTTGCAGACCACTCCGAGGGCGGCACTCAGGATACTAAGCTCGTCGCTCTCAACCAGAAGGTTCCTCCTTGCCTCCGCGAGCTCCACGGCTAGACCGGTAGAAACGCCCTCAGCCTCTAGGTTGTCACGGCTCCAAGCTTGGCCTGGAGGGAGCCGATCTTCTGCTGCGTGTCGTCTTGCTCTCGGACGGCCTAGTCGCGCTCCAAGCGGGCCACTCCATGCTTCGAGCAGAGCCTCTCCGTAGTTTGGAGTAGCTCATCCTGCCCCTTGCGTAGCTAGGCGACCGCTTCGCCATCCTGACCCGCCCACCGCTCTAGGGCCATGAGCTTCTCCTCAGCTCCCAGCCTCTGCTCCCGCTCCCTCTTAGCCTTGGCCAAAAGGTCGAGGATCCGCTGGTGGGTCTCGACGTCCCTCTGAAGTAGCTCATCCCGCTCCCTCCTGACTCTGGTGGTCTCCTCACCATCTTGTCGCACCCTTGCCGATAGAGTCTCGAACGCCCTCTCGGTCTCCTCCTCATGCCAACGGGCCTCGGCCTCCCGCAGTCAGAGACTGTCTGCCTCCTTGGCAAGGGGAGTCAGCTCGGCCACCCTCTGTTGGGCAGCAACGAGCTAGGCGGTCACATCCTCGTGCAGCCATGCCTCTTTGACAAGGTGGTCCCAGTTCTCCTTCTGCTCGCAAAGGAACCGAGATTTCTCCCGGCAGCGAGCGATAAGGGACTAAAAAAATATGATGATCAGAACACAAAAATACATGAAGAAAGAAGAAGGCGAGAGACAAGGTCAAGTGAATACTCGGCCAGTGGGAACGATGAGTTCACGTAGAGCGCCCCTGGCATGGTTCAAGGCTTCCAGCACGGCCGCAATCCCCTCATCGAGACTCTCTCGCTCCATGCTCTCAGCGGCATCATCGAGGGTGAAGAGTGTCGATGTCGGGTCCTGCAGATTTGTCCACTGGAATAGGGGCTCATGCCGTGTGGGCGAGTGGCTGCCCCCTAACGTCGAGACCAGGGATGATTCCCCACCGGTCCTCTCTGCCACCACCACAACATCCGGGGACCCCTCGGCCGCGTCCCCCTCCGTCCAGCCCACGTCGGGCGCCGTCACTTGGGCCGTCGGTAGCGCGGGTCGTGCCGCTACCTCAGGCACCACCATGACTGCATCCGGTTGTGTCTCTCCTATCACAGCAGCTACCCCCTCTGCCTGCATTGTTGGGGCCTCGACTGGTGGTGTCGCACCAGCCGCGGTTGGTGCCACAAGCACGGTCGGTAGCTCCGTCCGCCCCGTCGTCGGTAGCGGTATCACCTCCGTCGCCAGCTGCTCAGCGACATTCATGGGCGTCCCTCAAGCCCCAGCCCCCACTTGTCCTGCCGAGGCTATGGGTGCCACCATGGGCGACGCGTGACCGGCCGGTGAGGCAGTCGCACCGGCATCGCTCCCGCTCGAAATGAGCGTGGCACCAACCGACGGCTTCCACCCTGCTGGAAGGGTGATGCCCTTCTCTGACGCCAGTGCCAAAGGATTACACCGCTTCACGATGCTGCGAAGAAAGAAAAGCATAAGTCACGATGAAAATAGAGAAGAACAGAGAAAAACAAATGAGCTGATGACTTACATTGGTGCTGTTGGACGATGGATATGTTTGGGGGGCGAACCCCCAGACCCCTGCTCCACCACGTCGGGGCGGGGTCATTTCGAGCCCGCCCCCTACTCTCAGGCAGAGGGGCTCGCCCCCCCTTGCATCTTGGGGCGCGACGGCAGAGCCACCCACCTCCGCTGACACCTTAGGCGTGGTGGTAGATCCGACCTGTCTCCGTCGGCCATGCGGACGTGCCCTCCCCTCCATGAAATGGGAAGGGCCCCGACTCCTACAAAGACAAGCGGATACCCATCAGCACATCCTCGCTCTCTAGGTCATCCCATTCAATGTTGTCAACTACCTCATCGTCATCTTCCTCATCGTCGTCATCGTCGCTGTCAGTGTCCACCCCTTGCTCCCACGCCCACAATTCTGCTGCCTTTTCTTCCTCTCGTCCTCTTTCGCCTTCCTCTACCGCTCGACCTTGGCGTGATTCGCTGCCCTCACGAATGGATCCCTAGGCAGCGGAGCTAGGAGATTCGTAAGGATGAGGTCCCTCGGCTGGTCCCCCCATCTCAATGTTAGTGTCAAAGGGTCGGGAGATCAACTAAAGAGGAGGCATGAGGAAAGGAAACATACGAAGGCAATGTAGCCCGATTCCGACCGCATTGGAGGGTGCCCCGGCACCAGGTACATGAAATCAAGAGGGACGCCTGGGTCGTCCCAAGAAGGATCCATCACCTCCTTGATGTGCTGCATGACTTCGGAGGAGGAGAGCGCTCCCTCAGCCAGCACTGTCCTAATGAATGACGCCTCGGGCGCTATCGCATACAGTGGAAGTGTGCGCCTTATCAGCGGCGCCACCCTCCTCACATGGTAGGCCCCGATGATGCCTGACCCCTTCAGGCCCCTCTCCTTTAGGATATGGATGGCGACGAGGTGGTCCCGGATCTTCTTGTCCTCCGAACACCCCACTTCCATGAATCCGGGGCCTCTTCGATTAAGCGCCCGGAGAACTCCGGCAGGGGGCGGCAGTGTCGTTCTTGAGATAGAATCAATGCGAATGCCACCTTTTGTTGGAGGTCGACAGCCACATCGACGGGTACTCACCAACCTGGTTGTTCCGAAGGTGAATGCCGGCGCATCCCATCGGCGCGTTCAGCTCCTGCTTCTTCTCCCTCATCTTTTGGAGGGTAATGGCATAGAAGTGCAGCCATAGATCAAAGTGGGGACTAATCCCTAGAAATCCCTCACACAGAGCGATGAATACCACCATGTGCTGGATTCCATTAGGATTGAGGTGCTATGGCATAATCTTGTAGTAGCGCAGCAGCCCCCGAAGAAACCCGTGAGCAGGGGTAGCGAACCAACGCTCATGAAAGTGCACGAACGACACCACGTAGCCGGCGGGCGGCAATGGCACGTCCTCCTCACCGGGCAGCAGCCACTCGTCTGTGGTCCAAGCACAGAGAAGACCGCGATGGATGAGGCCCTCCATACGCTAGAACGTGATGTTAGAGCGGCACCATAGATCCATTGGAAGATGGGGCGGGTGAACACGAGCTCGATGGTGGTTGGGATGTGGATGCAGGAAGCCTAGGCGATTGGCGGTGGAGGTTGCAGATGCGAAGGCAAGAAGGCAAGGTATGAAACCCTAGGGATAAACCCTTTGGTTTTATAGGGACGACGGATGCGAGGAAACCAACCGTCCACCTAGATCTCTGTGCCCGCCACGATTTGCTATAACATCACGCCGTGGGATATGCGCACACAATCCTTATCCTTTCCCTCGGAAGACGCGTCGGATATTTCGCCTCCTCGGGCGGGCCACGACTCGTTACGAGTAAGAGGAATACGGAACAAAAAGCACCTCTACGACCCGTCTAGGCCAAGGAGTTTGACGGTTGGCCCATCAACGGGTTCAACAGCCGCTCCAGGCACCCTTACAATAAGGAATGGAAAGGGATGAGCCCTGCAAATAGCTAGTACCCAAGCGCATGAGCTCCACGGACATCTCGGCCCACGATCGGGTCTCAGCCAGGCTAACCCTAGCCGGATCCCCATGAACGGGATGCCTGGGCCCTCAGTGTCCCTCCTTTTGAAAAACCTCAGAAGGACTATTCTACTCCTCCATAGGCTCAGGGGCTACACCCACCGTGTGCGCTCGCGTGCACCCACTGGCAAGTCGAAAAACCCCCAGGTGATTCTTCCCAAATCGTCCGGGGGCTCGACGGCTATTGTCGGGGACCAATACTAGGGTACCCGAAGAGGAGGAGCTAATGACCATCAACGATTGATTCATCTGAGCGGTCAAGAGCGTGCCTAGACCTCTTGTTGGGCTTTGCCTCAGTGGACACTAAGGCTACGGGCTCTGCCTCGTCCGACCCCCTAGGGTCGGCTCCACCTCAGCTAACTCCTAAGGGCTGACTCCTTCTTGTCCGACCCCCGAAGGTCGGCTCCACATCGCCCGACGTCTGAGGGTCAGCTCCGCCTCGCCCGACGTCCGAGGGCTGACTCCATCTCGTCCAACCCCCGAAGGTCGGCTCCGCCTCGCCCGATGTCTGAGGGCCAGCTCCGCCTCGCTCGATGTCCGAGGGCTGACTCCGTCTCGTCCGACCCCCGAAGGTCAGCTCCGCCTCGCCCGACGTCTGAGGGCTAGCTCCGCCTCGCCCGATGTCCGAGGGCTGGCTCCGCTTCGGCTGACCCCCGAGGGTAGGCTCCGCCTCAGCCGACGTCTGAGGACCGATTCCGCCTCGCCCGATCCCTCGAACACAGTTCCTGATAGAAGCTCACGTCGTTGCCAACCACTAACGGGCCAGAGAGTACCACTCAAGGTCAAACTTCTGGCATCGTGCAGGGAACGGTCACATCTCAGCACGACCCGTCCCCACGATATGTCATTCCTGGGAACTCACATCGCCCACAGTGACGGACGCGTGGTCACTGTGCTGCCAACTCTCTGCCTGACCACCGTCCAACGTCAATCAAACCGGTGTCAGTTGACTGGCACTGTACCACTAGCCCCCGTATGGTTTTCTGTCAGGGGACCCTCTGACCATTCCGTCCGCTCAGATGGGACGGAAGACACAAATGGTGCACGATGCCCGCACGTAAGCTGCAGCGGCCAACAGGACCCCTGGTACACCGCCGCTGCCACCATGATCTACAGGGTCAGCGGGACCCACGCGAAGAGGAGGACGGTGTACCTCCGGGAGCCTTATTTCTCTTTCCTTTCTCCTCCTCCCTTCGGTGGTAAAAACTCGTGTTTCCCCTTGACCTATAAAAGGAAAAGCAGGGCGTCCCACTAAAGGGATCGACTCATCACACACCGATTCATCGAACAAGCATATCGTATCACACCAGAGACTTGGGAGCTACCCCTTTCTCGTCAGTTTGTAACCCCTACTACAAACTCAGTGCTAGTAACACGAGCAGCTCGAAACTGGACGTAGGAACATTCGGCTCGAACCAGTATAATTCTTATGTCATCTCAACATACTATCGAATCTGACGTGCAATATATAAATTTATTGACCGGTGCTTAATTGAAACAACGACAAGCTGCAGGCATGCGATGCGAAGCTATTCCTGAAGCTACTACTCATACTACGACTAGGCTGAGGACCTGATGAGGTTTTTTATGTGATCCAGTCCATATACTACTACACACAAGTATACATAGGAGTGTAGACGAGTAGTTCGTCTTCAAAATCAAACGGCCGGTCCGGTCGTAAGTTTTTCTTTTTTTTAAATATATATTTTTTAAAAACGGCCGCTCGCTTGTCCCAGAAAAGCTGCCCGAGTGTTTTCAGTGGGATTGCCTCCCCTCTGGCCTCTCTCTCTGCATGACTGCATGTCATGCCATGCCACGCCAAATTGCCAATGCCATGCAAAGCTAAGCGAGAGACAGGGTAATTATGGAGTAGTATTATAGGCGCGACCGGTCATCTTTACAGTGTTTACGAGGAGGGCGCAGTGCCGGTGCGCACGGGCGCTAAAGATTAGCCCCCCCTCTCCGTTGATTTCTCCTAGGCCAGTGCGTGCTGCTGCTGCATGCTTACTAGGAGTAGGAATAGGGTTTCAACGACGATCCACGCCACGCAATGCATGCAGTCCGGCCGGCCTTTATCGTTCTATACTTATAGTATATTAGTTAACTACTACTACGTGCATGCAGTGGTAACCCTTGGTTTGTTTGCATCTCAAACTACCTAAGCCAACTTGGAGGGACTAATTGTATTGTAGGCACACGGTTCAATGGAGTGATCCATCTGTGGATGCTTGACACTGCAAGTATATAGCAGCGTGTACTACTAACTACGTATATACGTAATCCTTTAATTTCTTCCCTACTAGAGTCTATACTAAGTACGCACAGGGTTGGAGTATGTTCCATGACTGAATATAATGTAGCACTACACAGTTTTAACAACACAAGTACACAACAAAAACCCCACCAGCCATTTGGAATGTGTTAGAGGTTATTAAAGCTATATATAGTTGAGTTGAGACTCATCCCTTGGAGCTCAAGTGCTACGATTAGAAGCCGCTTTAGCTTACTCTAGGTTTAGGCGAAGTGTTTCGTGAAGTTTACATACCTCCAAACTATTAGTGCTTGCCACCGATAGTTGTCCATATGAGATCACACTAACCACATTTGTGGTGTGACCACCGGTGTTGTATAAGGAACGAGAGCTAGGGCGGGCCTCTCTTTATTCAAGGGTATTCAGCTGAATACCCATTTTTTGTCAAAAAAATTTTATACATATAATTTATATATGCATATGTACAAGAAAAGGAAGGAAAACATAGCTAAAATAACAGGGTAGTCATGAATTGAGGCCAAAACAATGGCCTCCTGCTACAGTCTCATCCATCTCATCGACCCAACAACACCCAATGGCCCAACTTCTCCAGCTCCCAATCCGTAGTCTGCTTAGCGTCGACAACTCGACATAGAGTGTACCCCTCGGTGTATGCGTCCCAGTCTTCCCTCACGACTCATGTACATGCATTCCAAACCCTAGGTCCACCCCGAGGCGGCAGATCGGTAGCTCTGCACTCGGCTTGGCCTGGGCAGCTGCCGCGTTGAGCACTTGTGGGCAATGGCTAGCGGCTGGGTGGGCAGCACTACAGTGCAAGGACTACGAATATATGAAATCTTGGTCAATTATGTCATATCTACTATATATTATACAGTTACAACTACGTGTCGGGATGCAGGCGGGGCAGGTCGTTAACGCTACCCACCAGCCTGCCCCACAAAATCATGGTTCGTGGCCAACGTGCCGCAGTTGCAAGTTGTTTGTGTCCTAAACGTTGTTCAACTACAAAGCCCACTGGACATTGTTGCAGCCTGCAACGAACCCGTAAGAAAGGCCTCTCCTTGTTTATCCCTACCGCAACTGCCGCCGGTGTTGTCGGTGTCGCCCTCCTCCGCTTCTCCTTGCGCCTGCGCTATATCCTGCAGATGACATTGCTGGCCTTGCAGCCATGGCAGGCGCCAGAGACATGGCTGCAGTGGAGGAAGAGTAGTAGGCAAGAGAGGATGGGGAGGACAGCATGACAGATCATGCCATCCTAGCGCTTGCTTGCTTCTGCGGGATGCAGACGCCAGGTCACAGGTGCTGCTTCCTCAACCAGTGATTGGTTCCAACTTCCACGGAGATGAGGCCGACTGTGGCCGGCAACCAAAGCGCTATTATGGACGTGGTTATGCACCTTGAGGGTCTCTGCGGGACTAACGTTTGCTGCCACAAAGCCCGCGAAACTTTTGCTACCCACCTAATTTAGTTTGCGGACAGCCACAAACCCACAGTCATTTGCTTGCGACGAGCTTTGTGGGGGTTTGTGGTTGGCCACAGCCCGCCACTACCGGACTCAGTGAATTTGCCGAGTGCCAGGGGCACTCGGCAAAGCCCAATTTGCACTTGGCAAAGGCTTTGCCGAGTGCTGCACTCGGCAAAGAGCACTCGGCAAAAAAAGAGTCGGCAAAGACGTCTTTGCCGAGTGTCTTTTGTCGGGCACTCGGCAAAGCCTTTGCCGAGTGCCGACACTCGGCAAAGTTGGAACCGAAAAAAAACCCGAAAAAATGGGAATTTTTACCCAAAAAAAATGGAAATTTTTTTTAATTGGTGGAGGCCCCCACCGGTCAGCGCCCATCCATCTCCGGCTTTTTTCGCGTAAATTTCACAGCTACGCGGCCGACAGGATTCGAACCCAAGACCTCCCGCTGCGCACAAACCTCCTCTACCACTACACCACATTGTCACTTGTGTCTAGATTCCGTTTTAGTTCCTAATATATTATACTAAACCGAGTGTAAATTGCTTATTTGAGGCCCTAAATGAATTCAAATCAAAAAGTGGTCAACTACAAAGTTTCATAACTTTTTGAGATCTACAATTTTCATTTAGTAAGTTTTTCCATCCGAGATCGTTTGAAAAATTTGAATTTTAAATTTGAGAGATTCAAACGTAGTTTTGCATGATAAGATGATTTCAAATCAAAAAGTTGTCAACTACATAGTTTCATAACTTTTGGAGATCTACAATTTTCATTTAGGAAGTTTTTTCATCCGAGGTCGTTTGAAAAATTCAAATTTTAAAATTTTCAAATTCAAACGTCGTTTTTGCATGAAAAATGATTTCAAATCAAAATGTTGCCAACTACAAAATTTCATAACTTATCAAGATCTACAAAGTTTATTTTGGTCATTTGTTCATCCGACATAGTGGTAGTAACATTGTTCACAAATCATATATATCTCTCTTCTATTTTCATGAAATTAATGAGAGATGTATATTTTATGAACAACGTTATTGTCGCTTTGTCAAATGAAGAAATGACCAAAATAAACTTTGTAGATCTTGAGAAGTTATACAACTTTGTAGTTGAAAAGTTTTTCATTTGAATTCATTTAGGGCCTCAAAAATTGATTCGAAAAACTGATTTGCCGAGGGCCAAAAAAATGCACACGGCAAAATACCTCTTTGCCGAGTGCCAAAACATAGGCACTCGGCAAAATACGGCTTTGCCGAGTGCTAGAAAAAAGGCACTCGGCAAACTGAGAGTAAATTGCTTGTTTGAGGCTCTAAATGAATTCAAATCAAAAAGTGGTCAACTACAAAGTTTCATAACTTTTTGAGATCTACAATTTTCATTTAGTAAGTTTTTCCATCCGAGATCGTTTGAAAAATTTGAATTTTAAATTTGAGAGATTCAAACGTAGTTTTGCATGATAAGATGATTTCAAATCAAAAAGTTGTCAACTACATAGTTTCATAACTTTTGGAGATCTACAATTTTCATTTAGGAAGTTTTTTCATCCGAGGTCGTTTGAAAAATTCAAATTTTAAAATTTTCAAATTCAAACGTCGTTTTTGCATGAAAAATGATTTCAAATCAAAATGTTGCCAACTACAAAATTTCATAACTTATCAAGATCTACAAAGTTTATTTTGGTCATTTGTTCATCCGACATAGTGGTAGTAACATTGTTCACAAATCTTATATATGTATCTTCTACTTTCATGAAACTAATATGAGAGATGTAGATTTTATGAACAACGTTATTGTCGCTTTGTCAAATGAAGAAATGACCAAAATAAACTTTGTAGATCTTGAGAAGTTATACAACTTTGTAGTTGAAAAGTTTTTCATTTGAATTAATTTATGGCCTCAAAAATTGCTTCGAAAAAATGATTTGCCGAGGGCAAAAAAAATGCACACGGCAAAAAAGCTTCTTTGCCGAGTGCCAAAACAAAGGCACTCGGCAAAATACATCTTTGCCGAGTGCCAGAAAAAAACACTCGGCAAAGACGTATTTTGCCGTGTGTTTTTGTTTGCCGAGTGTATTTTATTTGGCACTCGGCAAACACGGTCTTTGCCGAGTGCCCGATAAAATACACTCGGCAAAGCCTCGGCACTCGGCAAATCGCCGGTTTCCGGTAGTGCGCCCCGCCTACATCGCTAACTACGTGGCATCATACATACTAACTATTAGGTTTTAGGTTGCCAATTTTTCTGGGCATCTTTTCATATTTTAAATAACCGAAACCGATCTAAATTTATTTTTGCCCGCCACTGAACGAGAGGCCCACTGCAGTTTGGCTGAAGTTGTCTATAGTTAAGACTGAGTTGATGGCCATACACATACTGGGAGTTGATGTGTCCTATTGGTATATGGACGTACTTCCTAATAAAAATAATTGTACAGGTATGCACGCATACTACTATACATTTAGGTATATGGACATACTTCCTAATAAAATAGTATGTACGCATACTCTCCTGTGAAGAAAAGTATATGCATATACTCTGAGTATAAATGCATACATGCTTCTAATAGTATAAATACATACTCTAATTAATATAGTGATTAGTGACTGTATGCATGCATACTAATTAATTTAGTATGCCTATATACTCACTGTTAATTTGGATGGATCTACTAATTTTTAGTTGGTTCGTGGCTATGAACCACTGTGTCGGGGGTTCGAATACCTCCTCGCCCACAGCTTTCCAAAGGGGGAAGGACCTTTACTTTCTCCCTGAGGGTAGGAAAATCATGAGTTCATCCGGGAGCTACCAATTGCTTAACCAACTTGATTTTTTACTTTCTTACATAAGAATGATAGATGGAAGCAGAATCAAGGGATCTTCTTGGTATGGTTGTAGGTCGGCGAGATGTCCAGTTTGTCTGTATGAGTTCACATTTTTGTTGAAAATTTTTCTTTTGTAATTCCTCGCATAAGGACTCCGAAAATACCAGGCCGCAGTCAGGGACAGGTCACATGGAGACTCATTTGCGCGTGGGGAATGCCCATGCGCTGTTCATGGAGTTACCTGACTGGATGCTTGTGGTCCTTGCAAGGGCAAGCATGAGCTTTCTCATACATTGGGAAAAACATCGTCGCACGCTTAGGGATCAGAAAATGACAATGATTTCAAATTCACCCTCTGACCGATTCTTCGGATTAGAGGATAGCACACCTGAGTCCACTTTTGCACGAACCCGATGAGCTACAACTACATAAAGGGCACTCGAACTTGACACCTTAAGGCACTCAGATGCAGAAAGTACTTGCCTCCGGACTATATAAGGAGGGATAACAAGCCCCTAATCGGTAATCCGAATATATTCTCAACCCATAGACGCACATTTGTGATTCCTTATTCACAACCGATCCCATCACATGGCACACGAGGAATAAAAGCAACAACATATACTAGACATAGGACACCCCATGTAGGAACTAGCTTAAATCTGTCTCCCATGCGCTACCCCTATGATCTACTGCATGTGACATCAATTACAAGTTGGAGGTAAAATACGATAACGCATTTACATTTTCGCTTTCACTTATTTCATACCTTTGTACCTTCTTAGTCTAATTTGTTAGATTAGTTGATAGGATTGGAATCTAAGGTGCAAAGCTATTTTATGTTGAGATAACAATACTTTAAAAAATACTTAAAAAAACCTAGTGCGCATCTAAATAGATATTGTTTAATTTAAAAAAAATTGGCCTTGGTTTTTAAGCTAAGTGACCTGCTAGGGCCTGTTTGGTTCGTGCCTAATTTTACTACGCCTTACCTTAGGCTAATTGCGGCTGTCATAGGAAATGTGACAAGCAAAATCGAAGTCACGGTTGAGGTAAAGTTTGACAAGAAAATAAGTCTATGATGTGTGGGATAACGTGTGCTATGAAAGTATGACGTGCCACGCATGCACAGTTACTACAATCAACCAAACACACGTCTAAAATATTGTGACACACCTAATTTGCAGCATGGTAAGTTATTGTCATGAACCAAGCAGGCCCTAATTCAACTCCTTAGACGCCACGGTTCCTTTAGAACTGCGTTTCACGTACCCATACTCCATCACGTGAAGAAAATTCTTGTTGGATATATGGGCACACAACAAGAAAAACTTTCCAAAACTCTTCCACCCTCCACTATTTGTTCACCTTTTGTGTTGGTTTATAGTACGTGGAAGTTCGTATGCCACACTAGCAAGACGTGAGATCGAACAAAGTGGCGAGCACGTGGTTTATGTCTCCAAAGTCATGAAGGAGACAGACTTATCATCTACTAGTATTGCATTGCACATCCAAGAAGACGCACACGTGTGAGTGTCCATACTAGCCAGCGCCCAGCGGTCGACTTGCATTGAGTAGAAACAAAGCATGCATGCACATGCCAATGGACGCACACATGCACTTTATCGTTCCAAGAGAAGATTGGACAGCGATGGTGGACTGAGATCAGTGTGTGTGCACGTCAGAAGCGGCATAAAATCTCTCCATCTCTCTAGTGCACTCCATCAGTACCATTACCATATATACTATGTACCTCTCTGTTTCAGAATAACTGAAAAAGGTTTTATAGTTTTATAATAAGTCAAATGTTTTAACGTCAATCAAGTTTATAAAGAGAACTATTAATATTTATAGCATTAAATATGTACACATTTTAAAATGCGACAACTCATTACACTCATAACTTTGACCACTACTTTATGAAATTTTGGACTATGACAGTGTATCAAATACCTGTATCAAACATATAGTTTTAAGCATTATCTCTTCCATGTATATTTATAATTCAATACCTGTATTCTATTGTGAAAAAAAGATTAGGCAAATCTTTATGTGTTCGTGTGCTTCCGAAACTAGACGGTATTTTGAAAGTATTTTTCAAAAATATGCCTGGAACCATATAAATGAAGACGCCATGTTTTTTGATAGAGGATCAGAGTAACTTTTAATCACTTATTGACAAGGCCATATCATCAGCAGTCTCAAGTCTCAACTGGCCTGGTGAATATAGATCGTCGACATTCACACACTACCGAGATACTCCGGTTAATTAACTGAACTGTGTGAAGCTAGGTTAATTAACTGAACTGTGTGAACTCCGGTTAAAAGTAGTTCATGAGTCTGATATTAACCAGCTTTTACCGCGTAAGTATGAACAGGTAACTGTAGTTACTTGTCCTCTATTAGTTTGAACCCTCTCCAGGTAGACCTTTCTAGCTTTGACGGTCAAAGTTTTAGGCCAGGGGAGGAGGGGAGGCCAGCGGTGCAGTTACCGAGATAAAAACACACACGCCCTATCTTGACCTCCACTTCTCCTTCCCCCGTAAAGAGAGATTAAAAAAGGATTAGTTCTTCTGTACTAGCCTGGCGGAGAGAGAGAGAGAGAGAGAGCACTCTTGTTAACAAATTCTCCCTGGAGGATCCTATGCGAGGTTTTTAGGGTGTTTTTTGCTCACTTCTCTATGCGCGGCTTCTGAAGCTAGAAGATGGACTTGCTTGGGAACGCCAAGCTTTTCTATGGCCGGAAGACAAGGGTTCGTGTCCTCTTCTAGGATGCAGGTGGCACGTCCTCTCCGTCCACCATGCATGAACTTGATCCTCTTCTTTTCATCTTTTCTGCCTGTCGACCTTCATCTTTTGAAGCAAATTAAAGAGTAGTATTTCTTTTTTGAAGCATGCATGACAAGTAGGGATTGTCGTGCACCCCTACAGTACTCCATTGAGAGTATGTCTGACTATTGATTGCATTAAAAGAATCATTCCTATCTCATAGTATCATATATAATTGGATACAGACTAATTCATTTTACGATAGCTAGGGTTGGAATTCTGGTTTTAGCTAAATCGTGATCATGACTACTGTGGAATTTTGAAATGGCTGTGTATATCTTAGAATTACTACTGTTGATAAATGAAATATATTTAGGGTATAATAATTGTAGTACTAGTAGTTATCTTAGGATGATCACTACTTGCCCATGCATGTATGTTAACCCGTTCGTGCAATGTGTGTTTGTGTTAGAGGTGATGCGAGCCTAGGGCTTTTTGTAAAAAAAAAACATGTCAGATATTCAGCTTCTGCAGGTGACTGTGAATGGATTTAGGGTTCTGTTCATATGCTTATTTCAGCATGTTTGAACAGTGTTTTGGCTCATATAGCCGGAACAACTTAATTATATACTAGTTGGAGAAGCGTATCCATGCATATGTCAACTGGATGTGCATAAATGTCCAGCACTCATGTACTGTACCCGTGTGCGTGCATGTGCATCCTTCATATATTTGAAAAAAAAATCATACCAGAACATCTGCTTACTCATGGAGATCCTAGATAAATAGAACAACTCTTAGATCTTGAGTCATTTCTTTTTTTTTCTTCCAAGAAGGATTCAATATCTTAATCGTTCTTAAGAGCAAGTTTCCAGTCAAATGACAGTGTACTATTATCGAGTAAAAGGTCGTGACTTTAGTAGTACATGTACATGCATGCGCAGATACATCATCAGGTACTCATATAGGCACACACATAGACATGTTTTGAGGAAAATGAGACAAAGTATAGTGGAGACTTCCCCAGAAAGCAGAAGAAAAAAGTGGTTTCTGTTCAGTTAAATCATACTACAATGTTTTTTTATTAAAATACAGTACTCCATTTTTTTCTTACTCAAAGAAACTTCCCCTACTTATATCATATACTCGATCCAATTTATATATCTCTATACAACTAAAACATATGGATTGTCAACGTCTACTCGGCAGGATCAAACACCTCTCAACACAGGTCCACCCGGCAGCACAAAAAACTTCCCATATAATCGCTTCTCTACCGGCGCAATTAAAGAAAAAAAAACCCAGAATGGAAGGCAATGCCGTGCTTGATGAGGGAAAAAGAAAATTAATATGGAAGGCAATACCGTGATTGACTGATTGAAGACGGGGAAAAAAAATTAGACCATAATTGAGAAGGCAATGCCGTGATTTTTTCCGTTGCATCGCATAGGCACGGTAGTAGAGTTTCTCGCCATCACATAGTAGTGCCACTAATCTTCTGGAGTGTGCTAGTTGTATAAATATCTACTAGTACCAGCACTGTTGCTTGATGCTTCAAAACACTCTGCTTGACTTCCCCTTCTCTTCCTTAACTTTTGCACTGATCTCCTCCGCACTTCCCCCTATCAATCTAAGAAGAAACTCAAGTCGAAACCATTAGGGGCAAATAAATCGCTGCTCTTTCAGAAAATCAACCATGGCTACTGTGAACAACTGGCTCGCTTTCTCCCTCTCCCCGCAGGAGCTGCCGCCCTCCCAGACGGACTCCACCCTCATCTCCGCCGCCACCACCGACGACGTCTCCGGCGATGTCTGCTTCAACATCCCCCAAGGTATGTGTCTATCGATCGATATATGTACATACATAAGCGAACATATATATCTGTAGTTTGTGGCCCGAATGCGTATTGAAGCTAGCATGAAATGTCGTCGTTCTTTCAGATTGGAGCATGAGGGGATCAGAGCTTTCTGCGCTCGTCGCCGAGCCGAAGCTGGAGGACTTCCTCGGCGGCATCTCCTTCTCCGAGCAGCATCACAAGGCCAACTGCAACATGATTCCCAGCACTAGCAGCACAGCTTGCTACGCGAGCTCAGGTGCTACCACCGACTACCATCACCAGTTGTACCACCAACCCACCAGCTCCGCGCTCCACTTCGCGGACTCTGTCATGGTGGCCTCCTCGGCCGGCGTCCACGACGGCGGTGCCATGCTCAGCGTGGCCACCGCTAATGGTGGCGCTGGCGCTGCCAGTGCTAATGGTGGCGGCAGCATCGGGCTGTCCATGATCAAGAACTGGCTGCGGAACCAACCAGCTCCCATGCAGCCGAGGGTGGCGGCGGCTGAGAGCGCGCAGGGGCTCTCTTTGTCCATGAACATGGCGGGGGCGACGCAAGGCGCCGCTGTCATGCCACTTCTCGCTGGAGAGCGCGGCCGAGCGCCCGAGAGTGTGTCGACGTCGTCGGCACAGGGTGGAGCCGTCGTCACGGCCCCGAAGGAGGATAGCAGTGGCAGCGGTGTTGCCGGCGCCGGCGCCCTGGTTGCCGTGAGCACGGACACGGGTGGCAGCGGCGCGTCGGCTGACAACACGGCAAGGAAGACGGTGGACACGTTCGGGCAGCGCACGTCGATTTACCGTGGCGTGACAAGGTAAGGGTCCGGTATAATGAATCTTCACTTCGTTAGAGAACTAAACTAGCACAAATCTGCAATGAATCAAGTAATCATGAAATTTAGAAAAGCCATTAGTAATGCAAGGAGTTATCATGATAGATTTGATTGCATCTAGACAGTTCTGAATCAAATGAGTAGGGCAATGTGTAGCCTTTGATGATCTCGCTGATTATTAGGAGTGCCATTGTATTGGGCATGATTGTGGTATAGCAGTAGACAATTAACAAAAAGCTACCACTTTTGAATTATTTTAGGCATAGATGGACCGGGAGATATGAAGCACATTTGTGGGACAACAGTTGCAGAAGGGAAGGGCAAACTCGCAAGGGTCGTCAAGGTACCAATATATTGCAATACACTGTATTTAAATATATATGTTTTTCTGTAATTAAGTTTATACTTTCATCAATGTTGTTATTATTAACTGACATTACTTCGCATTATCATTTTTGGATTTGTCGTCATGATTTGTGGGATTGAAATCAACTCTTGAATCTACAGTCTATTTAGGTATGCGATTTCACTTGATTTGGGTCCAACTACTTAATTCCGTTTGTTTTCCCCTATAACCATCATTTTTTCATCTGTATTCTCATCACCTCTCTTATTTTTTTTCCATCTTGTACAACTGATAGGTGGCTATGATAAAGAGGAGAAAGCCGCTAGGGCTTATGATCTAGCTGCTCTTAAGTACTGGGGTCCCACAACAACAACAAATTTTCCAGTATGTATATGTAGAATGCAGTTTTACTTTACTGAAGATCATATTGTTGCTAAATGTGATCTGGAGTGAAGGTTCTGTATTTTTTTTGTTAATTATATACATTGCTGGAATTGTACTTAAAGGTATTTGTTTTTCTATTTCTAGGTGAGTAACTACGAAATGGAGCTGGAAGATATGAAGCACATGACAAGGCAGGAGTTTGTAGCGTCTCTGAGAAGGTCGGTCTAACAGCATTGATTAATCAATGCCAACTCTACTGAATAAACATCTACTCTGTTAATTGTTAAAGTTTGAGAAAGATCAACTGCACATTAGATCTTATAGACCACTGTATATGAATGCAGGAAGAGCAGTGGTTTCTCCAGAGGCGCATCCATTTACAGGGGAGTGACTAGGTATGAATTCATATAATGGCGTCAACAAACACACATACACTTGTTGGATTCAGGAGGCAAATAATGCATGTATGGATTGAAAATGCGTGACTGGTGTTTTACTTGAACTCTCTGTAATTATAGGCATCACCAACATGGAAGATGGCAAG
This sequence comes from Miscanthus floridulus, assembly GCF_019320115.1. NCBI lineage: Eukaryota > Viridiplantae > Streptophyta > Magnoliopsida > Poales > Poaceae > Miscanthus > Miscanthus floridulus. The sequence continues at coordinate 130,533,570 of NC_089585.1, read as the reverse complement.
CACGGATTGGACGAGTTGCAGGGAACAAGGATCTCTACTTGGGCACCTTCAGTAAGTATCAGAGATGTTTTTTTCATTGTATATAGAGTACTCCCGTATATATATTCACCACACACAAGCAAATTACGGTCAACTAACAATCTCAACGCAATGAGAATTGAAGCAAGTGTTACAGCTGATAGTACCCATTTGTAGACCTGCTGCATATGGATGTTATATATGATGACTATTAAAAATTTGACCATTGCATCAAGTCATGCAAAGTTGCATTGCAGTAGTACATTACTTAGTGCATGCTCCTCAAGTGGCTTTTTCAAACCTGATCCCATGTCTGGTGCTATTGTTGTCTCCCATTCACCCGTGCATCAGGTCAAAATAGTACTATGCCTCAATAAGAAACAAACGAGCATGCACTGGCAGCAGCAGACTAATCAAGTTCCAGCATTTACTAATAAACTAATTAGGCTACAGCATCCAAAAGATTCTACCCATTAAGCTACAACTTGTTCATGCATGCATGCATATACCAGGATACCACCATGCATGCACCATGTTCGTGCTTGGAATATTTGAGCTGAGCCGAGTGTGCAACCTTGTGTGGATGCAGGCACGCAGGAGGAGGCAGCGGAGGCATACGATATTGCGGCGATCAAGTTCCGAGGCCTCAACGCCGTCACCAACTTTGACATGAGCCGCTACGACGTGAAGAGCATCCTGGACAGCAGTGCGCTCCCCATCGGCAGCGCCGCCAAGCGCCTCAAGGAGGCCGAGGCCGCCGCGTCCGCGCAGCATCATGCTGGCGTGGTGAGCTACGACGTTGGCCGCATTGCCTCGCAGCTCGGTGACGGCGGCGCCCTGGCTGCGGCGTACAGCGCGCACTACCATGGCGCCTGGCCGACCATCGCGTTCCAGCCGAGCGCCGCCACGGGCCTGTACCACCCGTACGCGCAGCCGATGCGCGGGTGGTGCAAGCAGGAGCAGGACCACGCGGTGATCGCGGCGGCGCACAGCCTGCAGGAGCTCCACCACCTGAACCTGGGTGCAGCCGGCGCGCACGACTTCTTCTCGACGGGGCAGCAGGCGGCGATGCACGGCCTGGGTAGCATGGACAATGCGTCCCTCGAGCACAGCACCGGCTCCAACTCCGTCGTCTACAACGGGGTTGGTGATAGCAACGGCAGCAGCATCGTCGGCGGTGGTGGCTACATGATGCCGATGAGCGCTGCCGCGGCGACGGCCACCACGGCAATGGTGAGCCAAGAGCAGGTGCATGCACGGGCATTGGGGGACCACGACGAAGCCAAGCAGGCTGCTCAGATGGGGTACGAGAGCTACCTGGTGAACGCGGAGAATTATGGCGGCGGGAGGATGTCTGCGGCCTGGGCGACTGTCTCAGCACCACCGGTGGCGGCAGCGGCAAGCAGCAACGACAACATGGCCGACGTCGGCCATGGCGGCGCGCAGCTCTTCAGTGTCTGGAACGACACTTAAGCTACGCATGCCGGCCTGGCTCCGATCCGTCGTAAAACGTACACTGACAATAAGTAACACTTAGGGTTCGTGATCGATGGAGGTGACCAGTAAGTTGTTATTTGTCATATGCTTAAGTTCTTAATTTGTAGCTGGAAGGAAAGTTAGGGTTTCTTCTGAAGGGTGGGGTGATGGTTTGTGAAGAGTGCCATGGGGGTTTTCTCCATGACGATACCTTCACTTGCTGCCATTTTGGGGTTCAGGGTTCAGAAGATGGATACCAAGTAGTTGTATTAACCAAGCCATATTAAATTCGATGGGTAGAAAATGGAACCAGCAAGCCTGCTTGTAAAAGGTAGCTAGGGTGGATGACCTGACATGAGGTGAAAACTGATGGCATCTTAATGGTCTAGCTTTTCCATTCAAACGATCAAACTGAAGCAGGGAAATCAAGCAAAGTTCTTTCATTATTTCATTTGCGTTTCTGTTTCCATTTCTGTTCATCGTCCATCGTCCTTCATACTGTCCGATTGTTTTTGGGCTCAGTCCTCTCTCTAGGATAGGATCTTTTAAGAGCCAAGTTCAATGCATTATGCAGATTGGGCCCAATCTGTTCGCGTGAATTGGCTTTGGCTCCCACCGACCAAACCAGGTGCACTTCCTTTCTTTTGGGCACAAAAAAGGCCACCACCATGGTTCAGCAGATTTCTCTGTTCTGTCGCGAAACCACAGGACAGATTAAATAAAGAGCATGCAAATGAAACAAACGAGCAAGTAAACAATCACTTGTTAGTTAAACCTACTCTTGCATGGAGATGGAGCAGGACAGATTTGTTAGCCTGAACCATTCGAGCTGAACAAGAGCGGCACCCTTTTGACTTGAGATTAGCCCCTATCCTGTGGTCAGTGGGCTATGTGTTTGAGCAGAGCAGTTGAAGCTACACAGACCATGCATGCAGACCTTTGACGGGGTGGTGAAAAGTGAAGTAGTTAGTTTCTTTCATCTCTAGTAACCTTTTTTTATGTGTTCCCAGCTACAAATGCCGAGTATCAAACATTTACATGTTCAATGCCTGAAACGGCTGGAATTGAGTAGCTGGGTGACCACAAAAAAAAAGGTCCGAGAAGAAGAGCATTGTTCAATACCTGAAACGGCTGGAATTGAGCAGCAGGCACACAATGTGTTCTCCAGAATAAATAGCTCCTGTACTTATGTTTAATTACACTAGTGCCAACATTGCAACGAAAAAATAGGTGCCTGAAGAAATGGCACCGCTCTAACTTTCAGTGAGTTTTGGGGGTAAAAGAAGATGACTAAGACATCCTGACCAAATTCATTTTCATATGGTGACCTGCCATAGCATGTTTCTTCTGAGTGGACACGCCCCGAAATCCTGTCAGTTCTTTTCTTGACGAGAAACCTGCATAGTAGTGAAAAAAAAAACATAGACACATATCGATATGCCAACTTAAAAGAAAAAAAATGATAGCCTATACTGTTTCACATCCAGAAAGAATTTAAAATCCTATATATACCCTTTTAGAATCATGACATGGATTTGGTATGCAATATACAGTGCACATTTACAAGCAACAAGAACAGGATAATGTTGACCCACTTCACTCCATCCCCTACCTGCTCTCGATCCCTCAAACCTTGCAACCATGGCAACTATAAATTGCCATCCACATCTAAAGCCAAAACCATCCACATCCTCTCCTGCTCTCACTTGGCAAAGCACTACTAGCTATGAAAATGAGCATGACTGGCCAGACCAAGGGTCACCTATGGCTGGTCTTCACCATGTTCTTCGTCACTTCTGCAATGCACAGCGAGGGAGCGAGCAGCTTCGTACCACCGTCTCTTTCCATATCACCAACATACGATCCAGTTATTAAGGTGATAGGGAAGGTGTACTGCTACAGATGCTTCAATGAGGCACACCCAGATGAATCACATGGGAAGAAGCACCTGGAAGGTGAAATTTTGTGCCTATCCCTGTTCTTATTATGATCTCATCATGCTAATGCAGTCAGCTTGGAAAAATATCAATGTCCCTATTTGCTCGTATTGATCTTCCTTAAACATCAGTTGCTGACTTTTAGCATATATTATCCCTAAATGTCCTTCTGAGTTTCATATTTATCTGTTTACAATGATCTGGACGCAGGAGCCATGGTCAAGGTCACTTGTCAGGCAAATGACCAAGCACTAGTGGCATTTGGCTACACCAAAAGCAATGGCAAATACAGTGTGATCCTTAAGGGCTTGCCAATTAGCAACAACTATGGTGCTGACTCATGTAAGGTCGAGCTCCATGGAGCACCAGGAGGATCAGACTGCAATGTGCCAATTGAGTTAAATTTGTCTGGGCTCAGTGTTTACTCCAAATCAAGCGAGGAGGTGGTTTTTAAAGCAAACCAGATAATGGCATTTGCATCAAAGAATACATTTGGTTGTTCCAAACCACAGACGCAACCACCGATCCATCCCTACAGTTCCCCACCACTCCCTTACCAGTATCCCTCGCCTCCGGCTATCCACAAGTCTCCGCCATTGCCTTATCAATATTCACCACCACCTTCTAACCAGCTTCCACCCCCAGCATACCAGTACCCATCACCACCACAAAACTACTACATTTCGCCACTACCTTACCAACAGTCTATGCCTCCGAATAGCTACCAAACTCCACCAACTTCACAAGGCACCAAGTCTCCAGTACAACCCCACAAGTATTTACCACCTCCATACTACTACAACTCTCCACCACCACAACATCAGTACAACTATGTGCCTCCACCACTAGCTTACCAGTACCCTCCACCTCCTTACGTCCACAAGTCACCACTTCTACCATCATCACCAGCGGCTCCATACCACTATAACTCTCCACCTACATACCAGTATTCACCACCTCCAAATAATTACCAATCTTCACCGCCACCTGCCCAGTATTCCCCACCATTACCTCCAAATGCTCCAAAACATCTACATCCAAATGCCCCCCATGCAAAATCTCCACCAGCATCTCCACAACCTCTTTACCAGTACAACACCCCACCACCTCCAAATGATGTCATGCCATCGACAATGCCACCTCTGCACTCCTACCAATCCCCACCGCCAACGAATCAGCTATCTTGAGCATCAGTACTGGTGCTATTTAAGTGTAAGTTTCTTTTTTTTGGTCAATACACCATCTGAAACTTTACATATATGATACTGTGCGTTGTCTTCAAAAATTAAATCACGGTTTTGTCAAGTTTAAACATTCTAACAAGACTTTTGCAAAGTCAAAATACACAATACAATTTAAATAAAGCAAAAATATTTCCAAGGTGTGGTCGCATGCCATGTTAACCATACGACTCTGGTTGCCTTTCAGGACCAGGCATGAGCAAATAAACGAAACAAACTGAAGCCCATGTTGATTCTCAAGATTGAAAAGGAGCGTCATAGCTGGCGCCTTCAGCTTCCATCAGTATTCTATATATAGAGTTTGTCTATTGCATTATCTAGAGTCGTTGCAACTTTCATTTCAATATTTCATTGCCTATAGCTATTTCAGCGATGTAATCATAAGTTAAATGAGCTTTCTAAGTAGCTCTATCAATCCAATTTATGTTGTGTACCCGTTTCCCTAAAAAAAATGAGCCTTCTTGTTTATGCCCTTACTTGTCATTTGTCAAGAAAATGGAATGAATCAGAAATTCAGAATTCACTTGTCGCTCTCCCTTTTTTTAACCGATAATTCACTTGCCTAAAAAAGAATAGAGGGCTCGTTCCATTTTGTTTTCAGTTTATACTGTGGCATCTAAACGAGAATCAGAATGCAGGAGGGGATATCTCCTCTGTACGAGAAGATAAAAAATGACTCAAATTAAACTATTTACTCGCCAGTAAAAAAAATCGTTGGACGTCAGCAACCCCTGCGCACACAGGCAACACAATCTTCACGAATCACGAAAAGCTTCAACACACTAAAATCGCTTCTTCTTCTTCTTATTTTGGCGCGGATCTCGCGGTCCTTACGCTTCTTTCTTCGCCTACACGCGAGGGAAGCCTACGCAGACTACGAAGACGGAATAGCTAGTGATTTAACGAGTGGCTCTAACCTCTGAGGACTCACCGTAGAGGAGCCCGGTGGCCGCGATGCCGCCGTGTCGTGTATGCGCATGGTCCCCGCGCGGCGGCTTTCCGCGTCGGCGACAGCGACGCTCGAGCCGTGCGCCTCCTGGTCGGTCGGATTTGGAGGCATAGCAAGCAAAGCACCGCCGCGGACCATCTGCCCGGCGCTGAAGATCCGGACGGTTTGGGTTGGGCTTCGGCCACGCTGAAGTGTTTTGGGCCGGCTTTTGGGCTAGGCCGTCACTGGGCCAATCACGTCGCTGTCTCAGCGTTAGTCTCAAAAAAAGAGAGAAGAAAAAAAGCTCTCTGCATCGAACTTCCATGGTCAAAGTGTGCAGCAGCACACGAAATTTTCAAAAAGAAAAAGTGTGCAGCACAACGATCAATGTGTCACCTCTCCATATCCAGTACATGCACAGCACATGGAGTCATGGAGACACGGTCCGTCGCACCATTCTTCATGTGGACGATTCTCATCTCGGCGGTTCAGGACTTCAGGTGCACCGGCACCAAAAACTGTTATCTGAACTCTGAAGGAAAAAAAAACTCCCATGCGTCTCAGGACTTGGAAATCGTAACGCAGCGCATGGACCTTGCACAAGCTTGTTAGGGCCCCATGTAAAAACAGCCGTGCCATCGGTCAGTGTCGTTTTTTTTTTTTGACAACAGCGGTCAGTGTCGTTGTCTTTACCTGAGCAAGTAGGCGAGGTATGCAGAGGCTCCGAGTGTTCGGCCATCGCTCTCCAGAAAGTGATGACTGACAGAAAAAAGAAAGAAAGAAAAGCGGCAAGCGGACGAACCAAAATTGGGCAAAAACAAACAGGAACATGTCGTCCGTTTTTCGTGAGCCGAAGCTGATCATGCGGCTGCGGTTGCGGTTGCGGTTGCCGTTGCTCGCAGGCCCTGGGGAACTTTTTTGATGCCAACGGAATATGGGTGAGATATTCCCTGCCCGGCTGCCCCTAGCTGCACACTGTGCACGCAGACGGTAGAGGGCTGCGGCGCAACCATCCAAATTCGTTCCAATCCAATCCAAACTGCCAAAATGATGTGCTCGAGTGTTGGGCCAAATCATGTTTATCTTCATGTTAATCACGACATCTTCCCCCTATCTTCTCAATATACAGCTTTTAGAAATGAAAAAGAAGATCGAGCAGGAGGCGCAAATTACCAAAAGGGCCCTGCGCTACTGGCGGCAGCTCTCTCGTGTGTGTGGGGGGGGGGGGGGGGGGGGGGGGGGGGGGGGGGGGAAGAGGGGAAACCGGGCAGAGCGCAGCGCAGGACACGGAGAGAACTCGCCAGCCTAGTCTGCGCGGTGATCCGTCTCCCCTGGGGTGTTCCGCCGTGCTGCGGCAGAGTCTAGACAGGAGGTTGCCGTTCTCGCCGCCGCACGCCAAGGTAGCTTGATCCTGCGGCGGTGCGGCCCTGTTTTTTTTTCCTCGTTTCAGGTGGCAGCCTTGGTTTTGCCGGTGAGTGCCGCTGACCTCGTCCTTCCCCGTATCCAATTCGATTGCGCTTAGAATCACTGCTGCGAGGGTTGGCGTCCCGGAGATGTCTACTGTTTCCTTTCAAATGTCCATGCTAGTTTCTAATGATGCTTGGCTTGAGCAACAGAGCAGACCTCTGTTCCTTTGATCAGTGCAGCATCTAATTCGTGTGCGATTGCTTACTGAATCATTTACTCTTGATTGATTGGAGAATTTGGTTGATTCGCTTTGGTATTAGTTTGTTACAAGTGGCGTTTGCAGTGTTCTGTTAATTGCAACGGCTTCAGTTGGTAAAGTGCTCTGATCCACCGGGTCCCACCGTTAATACATGATGCCGAGGAATTTGGCCGGGTGGATTAAGCATAACATAACTTGGGTTCGGTTTCGATGTGATCTTTGTGAGCATGAGTGGCAGTTTGCACATTCACAAGTGTCTCGTTTCCCTCAGGGGATTATCCCGGATCATCTGACTAGAATAGAACTTCATTATGTTTGGCATTGTCCAGGGACCAGGGCATCTCTTTCCCCGTTTCATCCCTTATGCACAATTGCAGTTGAGGGAATAGTGATAAGCCTAACTTCTTTGAAGGACGATGTTCATGAACACCCAATTTTTCTTCCATATGGATGCATTTTACCATGTTATATGTTCTAATCCGAGGAGGTCTCATTGGTCAGCCAGCTGTATTTGATTGATAACCAACACAATAATGCATTGGGCTCAATGTTGGAGTGGGTAGAAATGTTTGTTATGCTCCCTCCCTTTGCTAGATGAATTTTAGCCATTTGTTCTTTTTTCAGAAAAAGCAATTAACCCTTTCTTTTGTGATTTGTCACCATTTGTTTTGGTACCCTCTTGTGTAGTATTTTCTTTGAGAATACCAGTAACCTCTGTTTTGATCTGGTAAATAGCAGCATATTTAAATTGTGTCAAGAGAAATACCATCCATGCGGAATCATCCCTATTATGTACATATTCCTCGAAACAAGTATTTATTAAGTACATGCACCATCAGCATTTTCTTTTTTGGGCCTAACAATTATGTTTTCTTTTTGCAGAGCTCATTCCGTGGCCCTCTGCTGTAGTGTGCAATGGCGGCAGGAGCAACCTTAAACTGGGTTAAAACCCCATTTGACACCCGGCGATTTCATGACCTATCTAGTTTAAGGTCCTTCGAATTCTTATTGTGAGCACTTCCTCTCAATGGCTTTCTTGCATTTTGAAACTAACACCTGCAACCATTTCTTGCAGTTTCCGATGCCGAAACCCTTTTGGATCAATTCAGCCCTGGTGGCTGCCAATTGATCAAGACTCATCCCTAATCAAAGTTCGTGTGGCTGCTGATTATTCAGACTCAATGCCAGATTCAAAGTACACGAGAGATCGGGGTTATCACCCTCTTGAAGAAGTTAAAGAACGTCCAAAGAAGAAGGACCTGTTGCTGACAGATGTCGAAACAGCTAGAACAGTAGTAGAGGTATGCTAACCTGGTGCAACTAAAAAGTACTTGCGTTAGCTATTTAATGTTTCATATGTATCATTATGGCCTGTAGTATAGAGCTCCTGAACCAATCCAAATATATGTTGTAAAACCTTGCACAAATTCCTCTAGACGTGTAACAAACAAAATGATGATTTATATCTTTATGAGATATGTTAAGTGAGCATCTGAGCTTAGGTAACGTTTACAATCTTCCATCTTGTCTAGGCCAATAGCAAGGGGTTGCTTGTATTTCCTGCTAGGGTACACAATGAACCTCATGGACATGTTGCTTGGTCGGAGTTTCAATATGTTGTTGATGACAATGGAGGTAATGCCTTACTGCATAGGGGGGGAAATGTACAATAGAGCCTTTGCAGTGCTCATCTTGTGCAGCTAATCTGTTGGTAACTTGTGTGCAGACATTTTCTTTGAAGTACCTGACAGCGAGAACATCTTGGAAGATGATACTGCAAACAATCCTGTGGTAAGATGTTGTGCTGCTGTGCTCACCAGGACAATACTAGTTAAAAACTAGATAATAATAATTTTTTCCTTGTTACTGGGTTAGTTTCCTCATATGTAGATATGTACTCCATCCGTTCCAAATTATAGGTTGTTTTGCTTTTTTAGATACATATTTTTTTCCTTTATATCTAGACATAGCGTATATCTAGGTGCATAGAAAAATCTATGTACCTAGAAAGACCTAATAATTTGGGATCGAGTGAGTATTATGCTACGGACAGACGAACAAGTTTACATAGCTCACATATTATTCCTTAGGGCTCAAGTTGAGTAGTCCTGATGAGTGACCTTGTATCCATTATGAATAAGGCTAAAATTTTGTTCTTCTCTCTGCCAAAAGTTAAAGTCATACACTCATAGGAGTCTAGACTCTAGAGTCTATCTGCCAGGGATCATCTGGTATTATGTTGCATGGTAGTTATTCCTTTAAGGGCTAATGTTCACAATACAGTATCATTTTTCCCTTTTTTTTCTCTATGTAAGCTAGTGCAGATGCATTCTATGGTCAGTAATGTGATGTTAATGGGTTGCACTCGTTGAGTTTTTTCAGCTTGCAATTTAGTGCTGCAGTGAACATGCCATTACCTTGCTACAAAACAGTGTTACTCTGAAGTAAAAAAATTTGTACACCAGTGTTGAAATGATGCTTTAATAATTGCACTATTGCAGACAGTTTTGATTGGATTGGACAGACCCATTATTGGAGAAAGTAGTGTGGCGATTAGTGATTACATGGATGGTGAAAATTTAATGGACGTTCCTGATGAGCACCACACCAAGGTTTGCTAACAAATTGTTTTTCCTGCTTTCAGCAGGTACTATGAGTCATTTTTGTTATTAGCAAGAAGCACTATCATTATTGATGTTTCCTTTGTGAAATGTCCCAGATTGATACAGAAATAACTGATATTCTCATAGAGTGGGGGATGCCTGCAACAATGCGTGCAATACATACGATTTACTTTGCCAAATGTTTGACAAAGGTAAGAGATAAATAGTTATTGAAGAGGGCAGACACCACAAAACAGCAGCCCTTGAAATAATAAATGGTGAGGCTGATAAAGATGCTATTAACAATTCGTTGAATTCGGCTTACATCATGCACGATTTGAAAGTGAACCTTCAGATCATGCACTTTAGATTGCAGACGCCAGACCACTCGGGTTGCCACATATCAAGTTCTGAAAAAAGGCAAAGATAGAAAATCGAGATGGTCTGACGTTAGCTTCAGAGTACGGATCTTTCAGCAGGGACAACGAATGCCAGTAAAACCAAAGAAAGAACGGCAGCATTTTGATTTCTTGCTCTGAGTATCCCTTTTCCCATCATTTAGTATTGGATAAAATCTCTGCTAAAAATGGAATATATTTAAAGGCCATTGTGACTTTTATATATATGCCAATCTGAACTTGTTCTATTTGTCTGAACTTTCATGTGTCAGTTTGTTGTAGAATAAAAACTTCACCAAAGCCTGTCTCATAGCATGAGTGGTCACAAGAGCACAGCCCTAAATGTGTCCCTCATCAAATCACTCGAGTTGCAGAGAACTAGGCAATCACGTTACCTGCTCTTTTACTATACAGGCCGTTCATAATAATAATGGGAAGAAGATGGATAGTCCATCAAATGGTATCTCTATTGTAGGATATCTGAGACCTGCTTTCATAGAGGAAGAATCTTACTTGAGGAGCTTGTTTCATGGTGAATGCAGCAGTGATCGTTATTCATCTGACTGGAAAGGTACTCCTGTAGAAAAATTGGATAAGAATAAGCTTCTTTTATTCTCTCAAATCTTATTTGACAATCCAATGCCATTTTGGATGTAGTAAATGAAACAGATGAATACAACAGAGAAACTCGGCCAGTTTCTGGAACCAATCGCCTCATTGGTAATTTAGTTAGTTGAAATCTTGCACTTCAGCTATCCACTTTACTCCAATTTTCATTTGACTAGTATTAAGCAAATATTCAGATGGTGATAAATCAAGATTTGACTTCAGTGATACTGAAACTAGCACTGATTCAATGATCTACAAGCTGGAGATAATGACAATTGAACTGTTTTCCATGTATGGCAAGCAGGTAATGTTGCTTCAGAATATCATATGACTACTTGCTCTCGGTATTGTGGCCATTACAGTTTCGTATATTCTGTGGATCACTGCAGTTTATGATTGATCCACAAGATTTTCAAGATTCAGAACCAGATATTCTTGCAAATTCTGCTTCAGGGATTATAGAACGGATCAAAGAAAACGGTGACCAATGTGCAATGGCTCTCAGGTCGCTCTGTCGCAGGAAAAAGGGCCTTACTGTCGAGGTGTGTTTGTTGCCACTGATGAGTCATTTTCATGTTCACAATCTCAAATTATCATTCCTATGCATGGAATGCTCTTATTTTAACCATATGTCCAAATTCAGTATTTCATTGTGAAAAGGGTAGTCCATTTTTCAACCGCCAACTTTCGTGGTAGTTCCGTTTTCAAGCTTGAACTACAAAATCGAGCACCAAACACCCTTCGACTGTCAAATTACGTTCAAATTTGGTCCTCTTCTTGGTTTCAAAGGTAGTTTTCTATTTTCTAAAAATAATAAAAATCTGGTTTAATCTCTAAAATTTCATAACTAATTTATTTTAAATCAGAAAAATATGAACCTGGTACCATTTTTTTTTCCTAAAAATGTTATCTTGGAGGTTGAAAATGTACTTTACCCTAATTAAGCATGATGTTCTCACTGTTGCATTGCTAATAGGACAAGCACTCCTTTAGCATAAGCTTTGTTTGCAATCTGACATGTTCTGTAGGAGGCAAGCTTGATTGGTGTTGACAGCCTTGGTATTGATGTAAGGGCCTTTTCTGGCTTGGAAGCTAGGACCGTTCGATTTTCATTCAATGCACAGGTTAGTTATTGGGTTTCATAAACTTTTAAAATTACCTCGTTTCTTTCAATGGAAGCTAGAACAATTCCTTGTAAACTTTGGTTTCAGGCGCTCTCTGAACGTTCAGCTGAAAAGAAGATCAGGCGAATGCTTTTCCCCCGTTCCCAGCGTAAAAACGTGAAAACCTCTACTGAAGATGTGTCTTAATCTATCAGTTGATTTTCCTTAGAGAGCATGTAAACACCTGGTTCAAAGACAAGGGTGTCAAGGGAATCAACACAATATCAATGATTTGGTCTTATGCGAGTTTTCTAGGAGATAGCGCACAACCTGTCGACTATGAGGATGGCCAAAAGCATCAGAGTACCTGATTGAGGTTTTGACCTCGCTGATGAAGGAAGGTTGGCCTTCCAAGAATATAGTTTGGTTTCTGCAGTAATAACGAGCTGCGAGAGGAAAGGGCAGAGTAATAAGATCTCGTTGGCCTGAATCAGATCTTCTTACCCCAACTTGTAGCTAACTTTGTTGTCTCTTTCATGTCTGAATAAATGTAATGTAACGTAACGCAACTGTGATTATGTCGTTGTTGAACTATACAAAAATGAAAAATTGATAAAGTTTCGAGTGCTTGTAGCTGTCAGAGCCTACTGTGCTCGACTGTACTCGTTTACTGTAAGAAAACGCCGTGCAGTTCTTTTTTCCAGGTAAATTTACAGAACAAAGAGGATTGTGCTACGTTAGCCCATTAACCGGACTGCTGCCGCGCCGGACTGCAACCCGGCCCAAAGTAAAGCTAGGTTTGGGCTTTTGTGGGCCATGATTTGGAAAACAAAGCTAACATTTCCCGTGCATACCGTTAAGCCCGTCCTCGCCGGCCGGCGGCCGCAATTAAACCCGCTTCCACGAAACTAGCCGTTGTACCCGTCTCTCCCGAAAATCCATCCCGCTTGGCCGCTTCCCCTCGACGGCCACACCCCCTTCTCCGCTCCGCTCCGATCTCTCCTGCATGGCCGCCGCCACAGCCCCGCCGTCGCAGAGCGCGGACCTGATGCCGCCGCCGCCGCCCCCTCCGCCCGTCCCGCCGCCGACTGCGCCCCGTCCGCGCCGCCGCGCAAGGGAAGTCAGCTCCCGGTACCTCTCAACGCCAGTCCCCTCGACCCCGCGCCTCTCCACCGCCTCCGCGGCCTCCTCCACGCGGTCGCGCTCCCCGTCGCCGTCACCTCGTGGACGGCAGCGGGCGGCAACGCCCTTCGCCAACGAGAACCACCCGCCCCCGCCGCCGCCGCCCACGGGCACCGTCGCTCGCCGGCGGGCCGTCCAGAAGCTTTTCGAGGAAACCGGCGCCGGGAACCCGCGCGCCTCGGTGGGCTCCAACTCCGCCGCCGTGTCCGCAGCTACTCCGCGGCAGCTCCCGCGCTCCACCAGCGGGCCGGCCGCGCCCACCGCGCGGAGAGGGTACCCGCGCCTTCCGACGCCCGCGCGTGCTGGCTCCTGCCCAGCCTCCGCCGCGGTTGAATCCGACACCGCTTCTTGCTGCTCTTCGTCTGATACGTCGTCCACGGCCACTGACTTGTCTGAGGCCGATCGGGCGCTCGGGATGGCCCCAGCCTTGTCGTGCGAGAGCCCGCCGCTGCTGGGCCCAGCGTCCTGCCGCGGGGGACGCCTCTCGTCAGAGCTTCGCTCGTCGGTGCCGGAGTCGGGCGGGTCCTCGCGGGCGTCCAACCCACTGTGCTACCGCTCGCTCAACTCGGCACTGTCGATCTCAACGGCGAAGCTGACGGCGGCAGGGAGGCCACCACAGCCGCAAGGGCCGAAGGCAGCTGATCTGAAGAGGGCGGCCATCGTGGGGGGCAGGAAGGTCGCGGGGAAGCAGGAAGACGTGCACCAGCTGCGGCTGATAGACAATTCGTACCTCCAGTACAGGTTCCTCAACGCCCGGGCTGAGGCAGCAGGCAGGGCCAAGGCGGCGGCTGCAGAGGTGAGGGGTTGTTAGTGGATCGGGCCAGCCGTCACGGGGGTGGCTATCTTGTTCTGGTTGATAAGAGAGCGAATTAAGGTGCTGACGACGATTTGTTTTTTTGGTTTTGTTGGGTGCAAAGAAATCCTTGTACGGGCTCGAGGAGAGGATCGCCAGCCTCAGGGTATCTGTTGCTGAGAAGAGGGCAGAGATGGAGAGGATGAAAAGGCAGCATACATTGAGTTCAGTAGTAAATGCGCAGGTAAGGCGAAACTGTGATTTTCTGAATTTTGAATTGCTGCTGTGTTCAGTGTGCATTTCTTCATAATGGGTGCTAACCAAATTGCTTGATTGTTGAATCTAAGCTACCTAAATTCTTCAATTAGATAAATTATAGGGGATGTTGGGTGTCCATTTCATGTGAAGAGAGCTAGACACTGATGTGGGAAGCTCGCTCAGAATTGCTTTTCACTTAAATAAAAAAAAAAAGTAGAGACTTTTAGGAATGTCACTAAATGGATATGTTTGACTACTATATCAACTGAATTCATAAGTAGAACAACATTATTTAAATCCAGAATAGGGTTAAGTGTCCAGAATTAAATCCAGTTTTCCCATTCCGAAGTTTGTTTTTCAAAAAAAAAAGGAAAATGTATTACAGTTTGTGTGGTACTCTCCTTTTTCTTTTCGTTGTCTGTATAAAATAGACAAAATATATAGGTGAAGCTCTTGAAAGCCATGTATATTTTGATAGTCTCAGTTTATTTGTATCAAATCGGGTACCATGCTTTGATTTATATTTGTTTAGTGGGATATATGGTAAAAAGCATGTATATATTGTCAATGTGAATTTTACATGCAACAGAATAGGGTTAAGTATTCAGAATTAAACCAGTTGCCCCATTTAGTTAATATTTCTTCTTTTTCAAAGGAAAATAGAAAATATATTACATGATTTGTGTGTCACTCTCCTTGTTTGATTTTCTGTATAGAATATACAAAATATATAGGTGAAGCTCTTGAAAGCTTATGTGTATTGTGACACTGGGATTCTTTGTATCAGAGTGGTTATCATGCTTTGATTTATATTTATTTGCTTACGATAGGTATATATATGATCAATATGAATTTTACATGTAACACCTTTCTGTTACGTTACTCTAGAACAGAGATGTGAAACTCTCAGGTGTCATATTTGATTAACTCTAAAAGAGAGATGTGAAACTTTCAGGTGCCATATTTGATTCAGTGGGGTGAGATTGAGGGGAGTCATGCAAGCTGCCTTAGAGGGGCAACAACAGCACTGTCTAACGCCTCGTTACGGCTACCAATCATTGGGAGTGTAAATGTAAGACTTCAATACTTCATTAGACATCAGTTCTGTCATTATGTGCATAAGGCCAAATATCATGTTGTTTGATATGCTTGCAGGCCAACTGCGAGGAACTTACAGAAGTCCTTAAGTCAGCAGCACAACTACTTGAACCGCTTTCACCTTGCATCGAAAATTTCCTACCAAAGGTGAGACTACAGGGATTTTTGAAAAACATATATACCAAAACAGTGTGATGCCTAGCTTTCTTTAGATGCTTCTGGGACATGTTCAATAACTAAAATCATTGAATATATCCCTAAATTCATTGTATCAGGATATAGTTTTAGATGAAATATAGTGAGAATATTTAAACCTTTCAACCTACCACCATATGATTTGCAATTTCTAAGCTATAACTCAAAATCAGATAGGGTGAATAAAATTGCAAATTTAGTGAAATAGAAACTTAGTTCCTAGGGTAGTAGTGTTCCTTTTTAATTCATATACCTATCATCGCTTCTTGCCTTAACTATATTGATGAAGTTTGTGTTTAGAAATTTGCAAAGTTTTAGATAGATTCAGTGGTTGTGGTGAATATGGTGTTCTCATTTGATTCGCTGTACTTATTTATTATGCAACAAAAAAATATCTTGTCATATAAGTACTTATTTATGCAACAAGAAAATTTATATTGCCATGTAGGTTGAACAAGTCGACGATGTGGCCTCTAATCTGGCCCAGGTTATCGCTACTGAGAGAACCTTGATAGAGGATTGTGGTAATCTCCTACACCAAGCACAGAACCTGCAGGTATGGATCTAAATTGATGATCATCTCACTTGAGTCAGCATATACCACTTTCCCTGGCTGGCATCTGCTCTAACTTTGCCACAAAATATCCAACTGATGCGATGACAAATTCCAATTGCATAGATGAGGGAGTCCAGCTTGAGGAGTCAAGTGATGCAACTGAAACAAAATGAAGCAAAATAGAAGGAAGAGGGGGAAAACACGCCGCCAGGTCGTTTGTTCAACACTTCAACTGAGTGAGCTAACTGTGCTCCACTGTTGGATGTCCAAGAGGACGGAAGTTGCCTGATCATATATACATCACCAAAGGCATAAGTGGATTCTACGAATTGTTGATTCTTTTCCAGTACATATGTTATGTAACTTTCTGTGGAAACATTTTTGCCGTCTAGCTATTGGAAAAACAGATACGAGCATAGTTTTACAAATGGAAATTTGTTGATTCTTTGTAGTTCGCGTGTTGCACAAATACCATTGCCTTTTTGTTAGTATCTGGGAAGAACCCAGGTCTGTGTTTGACGAAAAATATAAATATCAGCACACTCTTGTTAACACGTGTCAGAAAAATATACATATTATTACTCGCTAAAACAGAACATTATTTTGAGAATAAAACAGGAATAGCTTGGTTAAGGAACACCAACTACTAGTCTACTAAAAACCATAAGATTTTAGCGAGACAAGTGTTTCTCACGAAATGTGCAAAAGAGTCGCTAATGTATTTGGAGAAATTGAGTTGGCAGACCTTAAACTTGGGTGAAGGAACCCAACAACTCGAAACTGGGCCGTGAAGGAACCGCAACGCTCAGCTTATCCACTTGTGTAAGGTAAAAGTGCGTACCTTTTTTTATCTTCGCTGGTGTTTAAATCCAGGGAGTAAAGTATAGGAATGTCACATCGGATGTTATATGAGTTGTTGCATGGGGTGTTTGGATACTAATAAAAAAACAAATTACAGAATCCGTCAGTAATCCGTTAGATGAATTTATTAAGCTTAATTAATCCATCATCAGCACATGTTTACTGTAGCACCACATTGTCAAATCATGGACTAATTAGGTTTAAAAAATCATCTCGCAAAGTAGTCGTAATCTGTGTAATTAGTTATTTTTATGGTCTATATTTAATACTCCGTGCATGTGTGCCAAACATCCAATGTGATAGGGAGTAAACTTTAGGGACAGAAACTAAACAAGGCCTTTATCATAGTATCCATGTGTAATCTTCTTTCTATGTTTAATTATTATTGTTTGAACCACATCAAACCGAAAAATCTTATGTGTAAATTATTGTTGTTTGAACCACATCAAACCAAAAATATCTAAAACCAAATACAGTATAGAATTTGAAATATAATATATATTTATGAATCAAGGATAAAAAATGAAAGCAGAAAGGTCAATAAATTATGTAATCATTTTTAAGAACATCATTCTGCTAAGTTTATAAAACCAACTATATTTACAAAGTTCTAATGTATTATTATGGAAGGATGGAGCCCATATGTTTTGTTGTTAATTCTTTTTTTTAAAAGATGCCCTTTTGTGCTGCCGTTGTTAATTCGGCATGTTCGCTTCGTCGTATTCGGCTTATAAGCTATAACTTATCAGTCAACGAATAGAATTTTTGAATCATACCAAATCAGTCAATCGTACTTTCAGGCATAGCTTATAAGTCAATAAAACCCAGCCCAACCGAACATGGTGTTTGCACGCTAGTAGTGGCTGTCGCCGTCGGAGGAGGACACGGTGATGCTCCGGCGAACAAGACGACGCGCACGCGCGGCGGCACATCTCTACGCCCGGATTGGTCCCGTCAAAGCTGACGCGGAGTCCTTTGGCGTCATCCCAAGCGGCTGTTTCCTCTTCGGCCCTGTTTAGTTGCACTTCATTTTACAAAATTTTTTTAAGATTTTCCATCACATCAAATCTTTGACGCATGCGCGAAGCATTAAATATAAATAAAAATAAACCTAATTACACAGTTTAGACGAAATCCACGAGACGAATCTTTTAAACCTAATTAGACTATGATTGGACATTAATTACCAAATAACGAAAACGCTACAGTGTCGTTTTGCAAAAAATTTCACCATCCAAACTGGCCCTTCCTTGTCGAGCCAAACGAGAGCCGAGAGGCGAGAACAGCAGATTCGGAGCCTGGAGAAAGAAAACGCACTCTACACTCTACAGTACAGCAGATGTGCAGGCGGCAGGCTAGGAAAGATCAGATCATGGAGGGAAACCTCCCCTCCTCGTCGTTTCCTTGTGACCGTACGGCGAGAAGGCGACGCGGTGCGGAGAAAAAAAGTGGCGGGTAGATTGCGTTGTGAAATCGAGAACGCACCGTCGCCGTTGCCGCCCTGCGCGCGCAAGTCTCCGGCGCGAGAGACGCCGGCCACCCACACGGCGGACCGACCCGTCGCGTCTGGCCGCTCTCGTACGTAGCTTGCAAGATACGGGTAGAAAGTGTCCCGACGACGACGACGAGCCGTTACTGCGCCCGCCGCGACGGGTCCGCGGTCCGCGCGGTGAGTCGCCGTCGACGCGCGAGATCGTTGCGGTGAAGGGAGCACGGACAGATGCAGTGTACGTAAGCGTGACGTACGACGGCAGCCGAGATCCTCCACGATCGCGTGGTAAAAGATGTGTTGAGGGGTACATGGGTTCGTGCAGGGGTGGGTTGTACTGTACCACGGCCTCTCCTTTGGACTCGTGGTGTGTTGCGCGTTAGCTGCAAATGGTTGTCGTATCTTTCTGAAGAACCATACGACGGCATTGCACGGATGAAAAACAAAATCAGTTAGGCCATCGCGATTTGGCATGTGCAGAATCTCTTCTCTGAACAAACATCCACACGAGTCGAGCACGAGCCACGGCTGGCGCAGGGCCCCACGAAGCCGCAACGGCCGGGCCTGCGCGGCAGCAAGTTGAAGATTTGTTTCATATATTTGTAGATAAGCTGTTTCTAGTTAGGACATAAAGGAACACATTAGAAATCAATCACATCCTTAATATTGTAGCTTTCCAACTTTCGGGCACTTCACATGAATAGTTTAATTTCTTTAGCGCTTAGCCTTTGTCCATTGGATAGCAAGCCACATTTTGCCAAGTATATGAAGGCCACCTGTGGACCACGTTAGCTATTTCGTTTTGCTGTAGTTCTATCCCAGAAAGTTATATGAAACCACTTGCTTGGAGCTAATAGTGCAACCTGTCCAGTTCCCGAAAGTATGGTATGGATCCCTTGCGCCAGGTGACTACTCCATGACTGTTCTTGAGACAGACTGGGCGGCAGGCCACCGAGTTTCACATTCTTGCTTAAATTTTTACCTCATTCCATAGGGAAAAATGAGATTATTATTACATAGCACTCATAGATTAGGAAAAATAATGACATTACAGCTCAGTCCATGGCAATCTTGAATCTTTTGTTCTATTTTTTGCTGCTACCAGCCAATTACTTCCTGAACTACGAGCAAGCTACAATCTGATACTCTCCAGCTAGCAGCAACTAATTTGATAATAGGCATTGTTTTTTAGATTCTTGATTGAAGTAATACTGTTGTCTGATCAATCTACAATTTGACTTGAGGTTTGATTCTGCAGGTATGCAATGACTGGTCAATTAACCCAGAAAAGTGACGTATATAGCTTTGGCGTAGTTCTTTTGGAGCTTTTGACAGGTAGAAAGCCAGTAGACCATACAATGCCTAGAGGCCAGCAAAGCCTGGTAACTTGGGTATGTTAACTTGCTAACTTTCTCCTTTTTTTTCTTTTTGCAATTTGATATTTATATCTAATTAGTAGTGTCTACAATAGAGAAGCAACAAATTGTATATGTTTGTATAATAATGGTGTTTATTAACAAGTTAATTCAGTGCCAGAGGGTCCAAGCTAAACCTGTATCATTTATGGTTTGTGTGCATGGTATCATGTGGGTATTCATCAACTAGATAATAATGTCTTCTGTTAATCCCAAAGCCAGAGTTTTTATCAATCTCTAACCTACCCCAACTTGCTTGGGACTAAAAGGCTTTGTTGTTGTTTGTTGTTATTGTTGTTGTTGTTGTTGTTTTTGTTGTTTTTGAGTGGCAATAAATGCGATGGTGATGAACTTGAACATCATGTATCAAATATCTTAGTAGAATAGAGAGGAAATCTGAAATATAAGACATGTGTTCAGAGTTAGTGGATCCAATCGCTTTCCAACAGAACAGCCCCCTTTTTTTTCCTCTCGTACATATAGGAGAGCTGCGTGTGATTATATTAAGAAGAATAAGGAGTCTAGGCGACTCATGTTTCATGAACAGCCCTTAACAGTGAGAATATTCTAGCTATGATCTATGGAGAGTGAACCACTGCTGGACCTGAAGTTCTCAGGCTCCTCAAAAGTGACTTCAGGACGACACTAGTTATTTCAAAGGAGTTTATCTGCTGCATAGGCTGCAGTTCTTTGATATCTGAAAGAATCTACCAGATCATCATACTGCACATTGTGTACCCTCAAAACACGATGAAGAATAAAACAGCACCTCGTATGATCCTAAAAGTTTGATATGATGATAACATTGTTCTCACTAGTTCTCTGATAATGCCTTCTTCCGATTCTGCAGGCTACACCAAGGTTAACTGAAGACAAGGTGAAGCAGTGTGTAGATCCACGGTTGATGGGTGAATATTCAGCAAAAGGACTCTGCCAAGGTTCCCCATACTATCTCTACACTGTATGCATAAGCTTGGGGCAGCTAGTGGCCTATTTTCTCTATCCACATTTTTCTAATATCTGTTTTTGTCTACTCCAGCTCGCTGCTGTAGTGGCTTTGTGCGTGCAATATGAAGCCTGGATACTACGGACATTTGATTGTTTCGGCTCTCAGATTTCAATCACTAACTGCATGGAGGACGTCTTTAGTACTGCAGTAACAACTTTGCATCTGCGGTTCTACAGCATGTCAACAATTTTCATATTCATCTCAGGAAATGCCAGTATCAAGGACTAGTGACATATTCAGTGATCAACATTTAGACTGTTATTGCAAAGATGTGGAATTGTAGAAAACCCTTCTTTTGGTGTCACAAACAGTAATGGAATCACCCAGTGATTCATATATGCTCGAAGCAAAAACTGTAACGGGAATTCATTCCGCTGTGAATCGAAAGACATTCCAAGCCAATAAAAACGTAGCAATTAGTCGTTTTGCTGTATTTCGAAAGACATGCAAAGCCCAGTAATCAGTAAACACGCCGTAGTATCTCTCATGCAACACGCACATACAGGAATGAAATCTCTGGTTGGCTCGCGCCATCAGAAACGAACTGATATTTACATGGGTGCCGCCAAAAAAAAAAAGAAAGAAAGAATTGACACTCAGAGAACCACGGCTGATGACTGTATCAACTCACAAGGGAGAAAAAATGGTGGCGACTTTATTCCTCACTAATCTTATCACATTTGCTTTACTACCCACTGGCTAGAGGTATCGCCTCATCCATCCAAAGACCATTACTCTGTTACAATCTACTTCACGAAAATCGTCACTCTGCCGCCCAATATGCATATATCCTTTACTCCGCCAACAGCATGGCAGCAGTGTGTCTTTAGAGACAATTAGGTCAAATACCCGCTAAAAATACTCTCTTTTCCTCCGTGACATGGAGGAGCCATGTTGTAAGATAGTTAAGGTACATGCTGCTCTGTTGAAACAGTGCGCCTGCTGTCAGAAATGGAAGAGTTTAATTCAGAGATGTTATGGATGTTGCGCACTTGTTAAAAGGATAGCACACATCTTTGTAGCAATCGGAATTGTTTCCTCCATTCCAAATTATAGTTCATTTTTGGCTTTGTACTAAGTCAAACTACCCTAACTTTGACTAAGTTTTTAGAAAAAATATATTAATATATAAAAGTCCACTATCAAAACGTCTTTTTGTTTTCTTCTTAACACAGACACACAGCTCTCATGCATGTTCAAGAAAAAAAAATCTTTTAGATGTTGGTGCATTTTTTGCATGGTCAAAGTTCCAGAACTTCGATTTAGGAAAAGCCAGAGTGAACTATAATTTGGAATGGGAGTACAATCTACTAGAAAGCAAGGGGAGAACCACCTCTTCTACAAAATCATACAGGAAGAAGTGGCTGCCTCTCATCAGATCCATGGCGGTGTTTAGCCTTCATGATGCATAGAATGACCATTAGTTATACAGAAGTGTGAAACAAACCACCTGAAATTCTAGGCAGTAGTTATTTACCTCGCTTGCCACTAAATCAGGCACATTGACATAACTAGGTTCCTTTCTGCTGAGCATCATAAAAAATTATGTTGTTAACAAACATGAAAGTTTATTAAATGCAATAAGATGAACTGCACCAAGTTTTCGCAAAACAAGAAATGCCACCTGATGGTGGAATGGTAGATGGCAGAATGGACATCAAGAACTGTTCCAAATATCTACTTTTCATGGAATTGAATGGGTGTGAAACCTTACCCAAAGCACAAACTACTCTAAAAGGGGCACCTGAGCACAAGACTTTTTAAAGGCCTGCCTTGGATGTACCTAAAAGATAAAGATGCTACTTTGAAATAGTCAGACTACCATGGAACCGCTACTACATACCGCGCTGATCAACACACGGCCACCAGAGGAGGAGGCAAACCACGTGATCAGCACCACAACATCAACTACCTGATCAAACTATGAAAGTAGGAATCGTCATCTTTATCCCTTCTATATATCTTGCTCCGGCCACATGGATATAAACAAAAAAGCATACGCAAGTCATTGGGTTTACTTTGGCCCTCATGGAAAGGACCTATGTGAACGAGGCAAATGAACTCATTTGGAGGACTTAACCAAACTTAATATTTTAGTCAAAGTGACAGACTATAGACCTGAGCCGGTGCAGGAGCAGGCACAACTACAGTATAATCGACAATATGATATAACAAACCTGTGATCATGGGCTTCAGCCATTTCAACTTTGCTGCTAGGCACTTCGCCCTTAATTTGGTTAGAAAGATACTGAAAAAGAATAAATAAAAAAATTAGTAGTACAAAAACTTCAACACTATTGAATCAGTGCAAGGGGAAAAGCAAGTTACCTGATGCATAGATATGATTACTATTGAAATTCCAAGAACAAAATTTATCGTCAGTGTGTGGCCAAACAATACAGCAGATGCTACTCCGGTGAAGATAGTTGCAATCGTTGATGAGTACTTCTTTAAAATTGTATCTGCATTCACCATTGATTTGCTTAAAGATAAATATAGTCCACTTGCAAAAACTAGTATATATGTGTAGCAACCAACACGGAAATGCTACTGATTTGCTTATTCATGTACATGTACAATTTTTTTCTTCAGATATGCAGAACTGCATGCCTTTATACTAAGAAGAATACCATCCATATTACAAACCGAAAAAAAGCGGAATCGCCACAGAGATAAGCATGCGTGGAACAAACAGGATGTTTGACCAACCACTAATAAATGTTCAATCTTTCAACTCCTATAAATGTCCATATTCAGCCATTAGGCAAGACTTTGGTAAGATGCATGCCCATGCAAGGTAATCTTTTACGGGTACATGCATGCAAGATAAAAAGTTTTCAGAGATACGTGTATGTGATATATATAGTGACATTTAAAGAACATATTGAATAAGAAACTCTTTGCTGATAATATACCTGCATACTTGAAGAAAAATGACGACAGTATGCCCTGTGCAGCATTGTTGCAGATAAGAAACATTGTGGCTTTTGAGTGTCCTTCCAGAATGTTAAAGCTACTGGGCCCTGTAAAATGAACAGGATAACTGATTTCTTACAGAACCATCAAAGTACTTAATCGTGTGAGAAAATATGTGGGCAACAGTTTCAACAGAATTTTGATATTCTGAGTCAAGGGTCACCAGTTAAAGTTTAGTTTAGATATCTAAGAATTGGATGCCTTATCTTCTAGATATTATATTTACCGAGCCAATACATCAGATCAAGTTGTAAGGGTAATCTCTAAATCATGAAAAACACAAAGTTACAAGGACAAACCAAAACAACCTACAAAAGAAACCATGGCGACATCGAAAAGCTACTAGTATTTTTCATTTATCTAAAAAAAATAGTATTTATATAGCCTTGAGTAATTGACAACTTTGCTCAACTCAATAGAACATTTTAAAACGATTATGCAATAAGCACGTTGCTTTCAAGTAGACATGCATTCTCAATAATTACCTTGGATGATGGCAGTGATCACAAGCCCAAGAAAGTTAAATATCGCACCATAACCATACAGAAACAAGTTCTGAAAACATGAGATAAAAATCGCGATCATTAGCTTCACACAGATCATAAAAGCATTAGCAAGATAGCTTAGAATAGAATGCCAGGGCAAGACAACTAACCAAATGGACACATACCTGAAGGTAAATACTGGTATCAAACTGGCTTTTAAGAGCCTTTTCATTGTAAACTGAAGCCAATGCAGGAACTGTTACCTGGTTTTGCATAAAGTTGTAAGAAATATCAACTAAATGAGGGGGAAAAAACACATATTGTCTCTATGTGAAGCCATTATACTAGTAAATTAGTCCAAGAGTGCTTAGACTATTCTAGTTCTGAATCCTTCAGTTGTGAATATTGTTGTTTTGGAAAGAGATAAATGAACCTAGATCAGTTATATGACTGAATAGAAAATGGCTGGAAGCCTGAAACCTGGAACTGTCAAACAGAAGGGGCTCAACGATATGTCAAAGAGATGGAATGGTTGCAGAATTTATTAATATTATTACTACAGCTAATGTCCAATGCAGATGCAAACATTGTGCTGCAGTCCACTCTCCACTGACTGCAAGAGCACCATGCCTATTCTGTAATCTGTACACGGAAGAAAAAGAGCTCACCAAGAAAAATTGAGTGCATAGAAATTAAACTAGCATTCCAAATTTCATGGGAGATGTGTTTTACATTGCATCAACATGTGCATTACCATAATTATGAGAAAATCAGAACTTACAAAAAATAGTGTATATAGGTAGGCTCCAGCTGCAACAGGAAGACCTAGTGCACTAGAACCTTCTGGCAATGATTTCAGCTGATTAACAGATATTCCAATTAACAAAAGGGCAAGGGCCTCCCACTGTCAATATATAAAAGCATGATGTCAACTAAAAATAGGTTCTTGAAGTCGCTAAAATATAGTACACTCAGAGATTCCTATATGTTAGAGATACAAATTGTCAAGTACCAATTACTACAATTGGAATTACACAACTTCAATAAAAATCTAGGTTTGCATCACTTTTAAGTAGAAATAGACATAGGAAAACAAAGAGTATACTTGCCTGGATTATGGAAAATCGCCTCCTCATTATCATCTTTAGAAGCACAGCGATTACTAGAACCTGCAAATGTTAGAATTCAGTATAGCATGAATACATGATTAGTGCCATGTGCAGCCAAACTCCAAACAGATGTCAAACATCAAAAGATAAACATGTAACAAGGTGGTGGTTAATAGATAATTTTAAAACAGATGAAACAAAGAGTGCATGCCCAAGCCACCAAGTGCATATGCGTGTACATACAGGCATTTGGCAAGTCACATGCCCATGTCCTAACATTTGCATATTTGCAGGCATTTAAGTGCACATATACTAATAATCCTAACATTTTTTTAAAAGAAAAGGCTAACATAATAGTTAACCATAGTAGCATACCTTGAGATTACTCAGCATTTTCACGCTAGCAGGATTAAAATATAACTGCATAAATCATAGGACTGGTAGTTAGAGAAGATGTACGAGATCCAAGTTAGGTTAATACAACTGTTAGAATCCACTACTACTATAGACAGATAAAGAACAGTAAAACCAGAGGTCCAGAGTACACCAAGTTCTGACCACTGGTGTGCTTAAAAAGATGCTTTACCTGCATTATGAACTTCAAATAGTTGTTGATAGCATAGAGAAAAGCAGGTACTGCAAGAAGAACATTATTGCGAGCAGCCTGGCCAGTGAAGAAGGATGGTTAGTGTGGTGGACAAGATCACTAAATTCGTATAGTAATATTTCAGAGCAAATCAATGGAGACCTATGGACTACAGGAAGTAGTAAAAGATTCACTGTACAGTTTCTGTAGAAGTTTACATGAGCTCTCTAGTCAGATGCGATATTATGCATCAAAATGACAGCATATGGCCAGGTAATCAAGGTCCTATTCTCTTCAGAACTAGCACGCATTTCCAACATATGGGTTTTCCAAGAGAACTATAAACTCAAGATACAAATCAGGAAGGAACTGATCTTATCCAAACTATAAACATGGCATAGTTTCAGTCTTGCAAGTCATATTACCTGCATAAATATAGATACTGTGAGGAGTGGCTTGTCTCCCACCTTTAGACGTCTAGCCTGCAAAATAAAAAAACCAACTCAGTAAGAAAAGCAAAGATATCAGTGATAGCAGAAGCCTACAACACTCAGTGCTCAAATTAAATGTGAGAAAATTTAACATAACACTACACAAGAATAGCATTACCATTGCTATCGTTTCAGCCGCATCCAGCTAATAAACAATATGAAAACAAAAATGAAATATAGAAAGCAAAGAGTTGAAATGAAATTACCTGGATGAATAGCATGACAATGGCAAAGATAATTTTTGTAATCTCTGTCAAGAAATTCACACTGATTGGGCTAAATTTGAATTTCCCATCCACTTTTGACATGTACACTAATATAGGCTACAAAAAATGAGGTACAACAGTGTCAAGCAACTTTGAAAAAAAGCACAACATAGCAAACAGACAAATGAAAGAACATGCTTATTATTTTGCAAAAAATACTAGGGCAGAACTGCAGAAGTACTCCATCCCACTACTCAGACATATAGAACTCAGAAAATGGGGACTAGAATAAATTCACTGTTAATGATTGATATCATGTATTGATCATGATAATCAAATCCTCTCTTAGCAGTAGCAAATGAAATTAAGACCAGTGCTAACAGCATTGCAGGAGGCACATCCAAATTTGGGTGTGTATTCTAACAAATTCCAAAAAGAAAAAAAAAAGTCAGTGACCATAACCGTCTGCAGCATCCGCACAGCCTAGTAAAAACACAGTGCCAGAACAATCATAGGTCCTGAAGCTCCAGACACAATTCGTGGCATTATACTTTCACCTTGCTACTCAATTCGCCCCCTCATGCAGTAATCGCACCTATTAGCTGAAGTTCAACAGTCCTATGCAACACTGCGCGATTCGACACAGAACGCACTGATCAAAACCGACCAAATGCAGATGGGAAGCAGCCTTCACCTGGAGGCCGGCGAGGACGCAATCGCCGGAGACGAGGAGCACGTTTAGCGCGCGCTGCCGCGACGACACGGTGCTCCGGTGGCTGTCGTACGCCTTCGACACCGCCGGCGGCACCGGCACCTTCGCATGGCACACGCTACATTCCACCTCCCCGTTCATTCCTGCCGCCGCCACCGCCTCAGGCTCGCCAAAACCCCGCGGTTCCAATCAGCTGCGCCAAAAAACGGCAGGAAAATCAGAGGAGAATCAGCAAAAATCGCGGGGAAAACCAGGAGCGAACCGGGACAAACCAGGAGAATAGTGGGAACTGGGAACCCTAGCCTCTGGTGCGCGCCCCCACCATGTGAGCTCGCGGGGACCGAGGCGATCGGGATTCGAAGCTCCTCGAAGGCGCGGTGGGCGAGGCCGCGAGGGAGAAGGGGGGCGAGGGAGGGCAATGCGGCAATGGGGAGCGGAGAGGGGAGCTGAAAATGTATATACAAAATAATTAAATTGTTCCTATGGAATATGCCACGAGAACGAAAGAGTGGAGGGCTTTTCTGCAAGATTTCGCTTCCAAAGCCCCTGTACTTTATGGTATTTTAATACAGAGTAATATTTATTTTATCGCTGATGGTCCTTGATATAGCACTAGTATTTTTTGTCATGTTTTATCCCTGTCCAAGCATAATATAACTGAGGTCTTGTTTGGATATATGGTAGATTCTAAAAGCTAGTTCAACACTGAATTTTGTAGAAGCTAGGGTGGAGGGTTGTTTGGATCGATAGATTCTAAAAGCTTAGATAGACTATTATTTTTTATGAAATTACCTTAATACCCATACTCTTTGGTCACTAGTGCATTGTAGCCCAGTGAAAGGTAAGATAGTCATTTGAAGTCTAGAAGTTGTGAAAAACTCGGTTTCTTCAACGTCCCCGATTGTGGAATATGCACTTCTTTAGATTATAAAAGTTGTTTATAAGCTGGGCATGAGTCTTCAAGTGTCACTAGGGAAATAAGTCGAAGTGCCGACAAGCCCACGGATAAGGGCGCGTTTAGTTCCTTGTATCTGCCCCGGCCTGGCCCTCGGGATGTGGTTTTCCATCGTTTGGATGCCTACATGGGGTTCTGGGCCTGGCCCTGGGCGTGCAACGCGCTCCCCCGAGCCTGGCTGCCGGGAAACGAAAATGGATTCTGTTTCTTGGCGGTCTGGCTCTCGTGGGACGAGAGCGAGTGCTCAGCGGACAGAAAAATTGGCTCTCCGGATGTAGGCGGGAGATGGGGCGCCCGCGGGAAGCTAGGGTTACCGCCGCCTCCCCTCTCCCCATTCTCTCCCTCGCACTCGCCCTCTTCCTCTCCACTCTGAGCTCTCTCACTTTCTCGTCTTCCTCTTCCTGCTCGTCCAGATCCTACTGGTGCTAGCAGGTGATGCATCCTCCCTTCCTCTTGCTCCAGATCCACGGTGTTTGAGGCTCGATTCAATCTATGCTGACCTTTCTCTTCTCCCTCTCTTCATTTTTCACAGGTTTGAGGTTCGATTCGTCAGGGTTTCATGGCAAAGAGAACAGGTAACCTGTAATCCCTTGCAGATCTGGTGTTGCTCCCTTTCCCCATTGGCTTTGTTGGGTTCCTAATGTATTTGAGCATTTATAAGGTTCGATTTGTGCTGGTGACTTCGTTGGAGGTAAAAAGGCAAGTTTTCCCCCCTAAGGTTTCGATCTGTTCTTGTTTTCCCAGATTGGATCTGCCTACTTGTCATACTAATTTCTTTCCCTCATGTGCAGATCTGCCTTTACCTTTCCTTGCCTGTTGAACTTCTAAAAGCCCTACGACTTTTTTTGCAAGGAGCCAGCGATAACGATTTTTCCACTGAGCCTATGTCACTAGCCGATGATGATTGCTTACTCACTATGAAAACTGAGCACATGTTCTTAGCCGATGATGAATGCTTATTTATTTTGAAAAGTGAGCACATGTTCTTGCCCGATGATATTACTTTATAAATACGAATACTGAGTATATGTCCTTAGCCAATGATGCATGCTTGTAAGGTTGAACTAGCTATATCTGAGCTCTTGTGCATTAGGCGATGATGATATTATTTTTTGTTGACCGACTTGTTGAATGCTGAAAGTGATCTTTTCTTTTACTGAGACATGCTTTGCATTTTTTAAACTGCAATAGATGAACCCTGCCGAGCAGAGACGCATGCTTGTGATAAAAGCTGCTGCTTTTGTGTCTGTCATTTATGCCTACTTCATGAGTAGGCTGAGAGTGGCACGTAATTCACAGCCTCGGATCACATATGCCCCAATTAATGCCATGGATGAGGAAGGCCAAGCCAATCTGAACAAAAATTTTAATTATAATGACATAGAATGTGTTAACATGCTGTGTATGCGTAGAGCTCCCTTTTTCAACCTACATAACCTACTTAGAGACAAAAACTTGCTAAGAGATACCATAAACAGTATTGTGGAGGAACAAGTAACAATGTTTCTCCATGTTGTGGGACACAACCAGAGATTTTGAGTTATTCACCAAACATTTAGGAGGTCCATGGAAATAGTCAGTAAGTGTTTCAAGGAGGTCTTATATGCTATTGGTGAGCTTAGGAGAGAGATGATAAGGCCACCATCAACTGAGACAGCACTTAAAATCAGAACAGGCCCAAGGTGATATCCTTATCTTAAGGTAATTAAATGAATCTAAGGTTCAACTCTACCTAACTGCAGCCCTAACCAAACTTTAATCACCAATCTTGCTATAATGTAGGACTGTATTGGTGCAATAGATGGTACTCATGTTCATGCTAGAGTACCAGCAGAGATATCTGCAACATTTAGGGGTAGAACGCACTATCATGCTCAAAATGTGCTTGCTGTAGTGGACTTTAATCTGAGGTTCACCTATGTGCTAGCTGGATGGGAGGGATCTGCACATGATGCCCTCATTTTAGCCGATGTTCTAGAGAAGGATGATGGGTTAAGGGTTCCTCCAGGTACTTGTAACATAAATTTTTAGGCAAACAATAAATATGATTTCAAATAAATATTATAACTGATTCTTGGCTATCTAATTAATTGTTTAGGTAAATTCTACCTAGTGGACGCTGGCTATGCATGTCGCCTTGGATTTCTGCCCCCCTACCACTTGAAAGAATATGGTGGACCAAATTATACTACCAATAAGAAAGAGTTGCTCAACTTGAGACATTGAAGCCTAGGGGTCACATTTGAGAGGGCATTTGGGGCTTTGAAGAATCGATTCCGCATCTGAACACAACTCTTTTGCCTATTATGAAGTTCACTTGGCTGTGATATCCTGTTATTCATACTTGCTATATCTGAGCACAACTCTTTTGCCTATTATGAAGTTCTTTTGCATTCATGCATGATCTGAGCACAACTCCATTGCCTATTATGAGGTCCTCTTTGATTCTTGCATGATCTGAGCACAACTCCATTTATTTCTTCTTTCCTTGCTAATTGTTTCTATTTCAATATACTCATATTGTATTGTTGAATTTTACATCACCTATGATTGACATTATAACTTGGTATGTTGTATACCGTGGGCACCAAACTGGAGTGTTCTCCTCCTGGAGAGAATGCCATGCAAGTGTCAATGGCTTCAAAGGAGCTGTTACAAAGGATACAAGACTGAAGAAGAAGCTTTGGCTGCCTATCACAACCAAAAGGGTGCTCAAGGCCCCGTTGATCAAGTCCCTGTTGACTGCAAGGACATTAAAAACTAGACAAAACAATCTTCTCGACCAAGGATATCATTATCATTGTCCAATTCATTATTATCTTAGTTTTATTGTATAAGTTAATCTAATCATTAGTTGTAATATTGAGCCCGTAAGGCTGTTGTATGAGGAGATGTGGTATGAATGGCTGGGTTGGACTGTGGCTGTGGTAACCTCACCGAATTCAATCTTGAGGTATTCAAACTCTAGTAGATGTAGCCAACCAAACAACTACATGTTCTTCTCTGCTTGTCAGTTCCTAGCTCGTACATGTAACCAAACATGTGCTCTGCTCATCCTGTCTGCATTCATCCGGGCAACCAAACAATGACCACCTGCATGCATTGGGCATGTCCCAGCTCAGCCTGGATATTAGGGCTCATTCGGCTGGTGCAAATACCAGCCGGTAAACACTGTTTATGGATGAAAAATAATGTTCACGTTCTCATAAATTTCTCCAAATTTATCTAAATTCCTCCGAGCGAACATGACCTTAGATGCGAGTCAGGCTACCCAGGGAAGTGAACCAAACGCGCCCTGAGCTATTGTAAATGGGTTCTTGTATCATCAAACAAGAAGAAATGAGAAAAGGCCAGGGTTCGAACTGGAAAAACCATTTCTGCTGGCGCGCCGGCCACCACCGCGGATGCGGAGGAGATCGCTGACTTTGCTGAGGATAGATAGAGATGACAAAGTGGAGACCAGCCATACAACGGCTGGAATTCCAGAGCTACCCCGATCCCTTGGCCGCATTTGCACGCAGCCCCTTGAGGTGCTCGAGGATAGGAAGGGTGGTGCCGGTATTGTACACGAGTCCGGTGTGGCCGCGCCGAACTGGTTAGGGGAAGATCAGTTAATCGCAGATAGTACAGTACGAGGCTTCAGCGACCGTGATGGAGTCAAGGGCTCCACATGGAAGCTTCTGAATCGTCGGGAGCCGTGCGGGCGGCACGTGTGCTGCGCGTGCGGACCGGGCACAAGTGGTGGTACTCACTGCTCACCGACACTGACAGCGATTTTTTTTTCTCCTCATTGCATTATTGACTGTCCAGCAGCAAAGCGCCGCAGAGCAAATGCATGTGTGTGTGTGTGAGGTTATTTATATGTGATGTGATCCGTCACAAGGATACCATGCGATACAGCGATAGGAGTATAGGACAATCCATCTGCAGCAGGGTTATTAGAAACACAAGACCAGTAGATCATTATGTATTATGCGTGTTACAAATCAGTGGAGTTTCTTCTCTGCGGAGTTTCAGCTAATTTGCAGCTACGCTCAATAAATACATCTTTTACACAATTTAAGCTTGACAAATGACAAGCAACCATACACTTTCTTTACTTTTGCAAATTTATTATAAAACAACATAATCTATTCTACATATATGTCCATGTAGTACATGGCAATATCAGAGTAGCACAAAACAAATCAATATGGGAACTAATCAACCCTTGGATTAGTAGCCAAAACTCAAAACTCCCTTCAGTACATTATTACAGGAGTACAATAATTAGAGCACCTAGTGATCATTACAAGGAAACAGTAAAAAAGAACCAACAGGTCCTGCATTTGCAAACGCTGCATTATGCAGACAGCAGACCACCCTGAGGAATGACAAGCTTCTGAATCCTTTCGTAGGAGCTCAGACCATGGATCTCAATCGAGATCTGTCGCTGTTCCGGATCATGATTCCTCCCCCTCCCAAGTTTTTGCAGAAGCAGATGAGATCACTCATGTTGCTTCCATGCCAGAGAGCAGAAGCACCCCCTTTCGCTCCCCGTGTCCCAAAACCATATAACCAGATTCTTCAACCTCCAACCGACCTTCGATTCAGCCGTCATAGGCTCATAGCGTACACTAACAGAAAGCAGCTAGCCAGACTCTAGTTTAGCTGCAGAGCTTGACAGTGCATGCTACTGCTTGAGCCCAATACTTCAACCTGGCCTTCACTTCCTCTGGATCGTCACCTGCCAGAACCAATGCTGATCAGCAAAGAAAAACGGGTCTTTCATAGTAGAAATCAATCACAGGCAGAACAGAATCTCAGGACTAAAGGGGCAACGCCCAAACTAGGTAATATATACGGTCTCATGTTGGAGGACATGGTTGTGTACTTGTGCTGCGCCGGAATCTGTGGAATGAAATCAGGTGGGGATTCTTTTGATCCCCCGGCGTTTGCCTCAAATTTTTTTTACAAAAGTGAACCCATTTGCCGGTTTCCGAAAAATGGACCTTTGGTAAAGGTAGAATAATCTTTCTTCAAATTTACGCTCCCTTTTTTTGAGGAAACGTGTGCTGGAAAGGAGATAGCATAATTCAGTGGAGCCTAGTCTTGCTTTGCTTTGTCGTGAAGATTGTCTTGGAGAAGACTGTAAGCACTTACTGAGAAAAGTGACATCACTGAGAAAACGCATGTTATGTCTGGTCACTTCAATAATATGGTGATATAACCAATAATGCAAGTATAGCATTGTTCCTCCACTATGAATCAAAATTATGAAAGTTTTCTTTGTTTTCGTTTGCTGCCGAATTCAGATACCCAAAAGGTAGGTAGAATCCCCTGCAGTGTCTATCATCCATGTTCCTTCTATGAAATAGAGTATAGAAGGAGAGGTTTTTATTCTCTATGCCAAGCCTCCTATAAAGTACTCCTATAAAACTTTAAAGGCAACACAACCCTTCAAAAACAAAAGGAATGAATCAGTATGGCTCCTACTAAAGAGTCTGAGACCAAAAAAAAAAAAAAAAGAGTTCTGAACCTGGCAGTCCGAGCACCTAAGTATGACTGAACTCATGAGTTTTCGAATTAGTGTTTCTAACAGAGATACAGTAACCTACTGTGCAACATCTTGAGATCTTTCATAATTAAATGTTGTCACAAATCCTTCTTAAAAAAAGATCTCACAGCAAATTATTAATCAAGATGCATTCAGCACCTTACTGAAAACGAGAAAAATGATGCACTAATTGAATCGAGCAAATTGTTATACTAGCAGCTCAAGGAGCACCTAGTTCATCAATCATCCAACCATACACCAGTTCAGCAATCTACCAAAACATGCTTAATATTTTTTTTCTGATTTTCGCTATTCTGAAAAAGAAAAATACGCGACTGCCTCTTCCTGCTCCTCCACCCTCAACCGGGATGCATAACGTTTGGAACGAATTACTCAGAAATAAAACATGACATGATTTATTGGTGCAGTGTATTTACACGCATAGTGAAGTATGCTTTGTCAGAAACTTCTGAATTTTGGGCCAGAAGTTGTGATTCCCCCAAAACAGAAAACCGCCAGGCCTTCGCCGTTAGCTATTAATTCACATCATCCCAATTGAATGGAAGGCGAATTTTCACCAAATTCGAGAACTGAGTAGAGAAAAGTGGTTTTTACCCGGTCCAGAGATCCTCCAATTGGGGAGCGGCGGCGACGCAGGCTCCTCCTCCAGCTCCTGCCCGGGCGGCCTCTGCTCGTCGAGGAACCTCCGGGTCATGGAGTAGCAGAGATCGAGCGCGGGCAGCGTCCCGCAGAGCTCGGGTATCTCGCTGTACGCGAAGCCGAAGCCGAGGTCGAGGCAGCCCTTGAGATCATCCAGGTCGTCCTCCGTGAGGCTCTTCGTCCTGGCCACCCCGCCGTGGCTGCCGCTGGCAGAGGACGCCTCCACCATCACGAAGCTGCTGCTCCGCCGTGGCTGCCGCACCAGGCTGCTGCTGGCGGCGTCGGCGGTGGAGGTCGGCAGCTGCGGCTGCGTGGAGAAGTAGGCGGTGGAGGTGGAGGAGACGGCCGCCATTTCCCTGCTCGTTTTTGTTTCTCTGATGCCGCTCAGGTACTCAGGTTCGAGTTGGGCGTCTTGCCTATATTTATGAGGCTTTTACAGGCGTGCCATTAAAATTTACAATTATACATAAGTCATTAAAAAAATGAGCTCTCGTGAGTGCCATCGTTTTAAACTTTTTTTTTCCTCTTCAAATTATTCCGTCCACTTTTCTATTTAACAGACAATTTTACCAGTCCGTTTATCAGCCACCCAAACTTTCTTTTTCTCTTCACTTTCCTGGGTACACGAAGGGCCGAGGGAGCTCTGTGCTGCGGCCTAGTTCTCCGCCCTCGTTGCCGTCCCAAGTACTCGAGGTGGTGCGGCCGTAGGCTCGAACGCCGGCTTGACGAGGTCGCAAACGGTGGGGTTGGCTCCCGGCTTGGCGCGGCGGCGAGCCTCAGCGGTGCAGGAGGCCAAGGCTGAGGTCGACGGAGACGTGGAGAAGCCAACGCCCAGAGTGATGAACCCTGGCTCACATCCCCTCAACTGGCGATCGCGCAACACGGTGAGCACGAACACGAGAAGGCATCGCGCTGCTGCCCACGCTGCTGACCCCGGCGACATCGCGTCGCTGCCAACGCCACTTCCGAAGTGTATGTTATCTGCTTCACGCTGCCTTGCACCGACGCGGCCGCTGCCGAGCATCGCATCGTGCCCCGACTATGCTGCCGCTACCGGCCTCGATGGCCCTCCACAGGCGCTGCTGCCAATTGTGCTCGAGGTGGCCATCGTCTTGCACGTGTTTCGGTAGAGCTCGCCGCAGCCACCGTCTCGCGCGCTCGGTGGAGATCACCCGTGCGTCG
Source organism: Miscanthus floridulus (assembly GCF_019320115.1). Taxonomy (NCBI): domain Eukaryota; kingdom Viridiplantae; phylum Streptophyta; class Magnoliopsida; order Poales; family Poaceae; genus Miscanthus; species Miscanthus floridulus. The sequence goes on along the minus strand of NC_089585.1, from coordinate 130,497,837 downwards.
CGGATGCCGCCTTACCGCGCCCTCCTCCACTGCGGCTCCTCGACACAGCTCAAGCGACTGAAGCCTTGTACCTGATGCTCCGGCCGCACGCGGTGTACCTGGTGGACTTCGCGTGCTTCCGCACCAAACCCAACTGCCGCGTCCTATTCATGACGTTCTTGGAACACTCCCGTGTGTGCCCGGGCTTCGACGAGCGCAGTGTCCGATTCATGACGTAGCTGTTGGAGCGGTCTGGGCTCGGGGAAGAGACGTGCCTGCCGTACGTGCAGCACTACATCCCGCCGTCGCGTGACCTCGAGTCCACCCGCGCCGAGGCCGAGCTCGTCATCTTCTCCGCCATCGACGACATGCTCGCCAAGACCGGCCGCCGCGAGCGCGCTTAGGGGGAGCTCTGCCCCAGCCGCCACGGGTGCGCGTGGAGGGCAGCTCCACCTCGGCCACCCGCGGGTGCGGGCGCAGGCAAGCTCTGCCCGGCCGCCACGGGCGAGAGTGCGAAGGAGCTCCGCCCTGCCGCCGCGAGCGTGGACGAGTGAGCTCCGCCCCGGTGTGGGTGCGGGCAGGGCGAGCGAGCTCCACCCCGGCATCGACGCGACACAAGGCTGGCGCGCGACGAGGATGAAGGTGGAGCCGGGTCGCTGATAGTTTGGCCCCACTAGATGGAGAGAGAAAGAAGCAAGAGGATAGGACAAGAGAATGGTATTTTGGACGTTTATATTGATCGGGCCCATATGTAAGGGCTGTAAAACGGTAAAAAACAAACAGAATACAGACGGAATGGCTTGAAGAGCAAAGAAGTTCAGAACGATAGCATTCGTGGGAGCTCAACTTTTTTAATGGCACACAGGTAAAAGCCTCTATATTTATAAACGAAGCGAGTGTTTTTTGGTTTACAAATGGTTTTTGTGGGGTAGTATCTTTTAGAGTACTTTATTAGGCAATTTATATTTATGGTTGTATTATGTGGTAATTTAATTGTGACATTTTTTTACCGGGCTAGTACTACTATTTTAAAGCTAGACATATATAACTTTAATTTTGTATCTAGAGATAGTGTATATCTAGATACATAGTGAAAATTATATATTTAAAGAAGTTGAGCAACTTATAATTTAGAATGGAGAGAGTATTGAGAAAGGTTTTGGTGGTAAACTTTATGTTGAGGAAGGTTTAAATGGTTTAAGGCATATAGGACAACTATTTGTGTCAATTACAATTTAAGCCTATTTAGATTAGTTATTTTTTTTATAAGCTACAGCCTGCAATAGTTACTAGGAGCCAACCAGTAGATTTTTATGACTGGATGGTTGAATAGTTCAAAATGGACAGTAAGTTAGGCTATTTGAAACAACTAGAGCTTTACCGTGCTATAGTATTGTTTAGCTCTGTTTATCAACTGTTAGAGAGGCCCTCTACTAAATACTCCCTCCATTTCAAATTATAAATCATTTTAACTTACTATGTATCTAGACACAGCACAAAATTAGGTGCATAGGAAAAGCTATCCCTCACTCCAAATTATAAAATGTTTTGGCTTTTCTATAGCTATGCACTTAGATATAAATTATGTCTAGATACATGATAAACAAATGTATCTAGAAAAGCTATGTACTCCCTTCGTTCCAAACTTAGGGCTTATTTGGAAACATAGCAATCCCTTTCGATCTATACATATTGGGAGGTGTGAAGCGGAAAAACTAGTATATTTTCACTTCATTTTACATGGATTCGGTTTTCATGAAGAAATATTTTGAGTGAAACGGGTTTGATTATCTTGAGAAAAGTTTTTCCAAACCTCTAGCAGAATCCAACAGTCATTTTTCATGAAGATATGTTTGGTATGAATCCAGATTCTCCTAGAAATGTTTCGTATCCATATTCTCTACAAATGTTTCTCTGTTGAATCAGAATCACTTAGTGGAACCGTTTGATGGCTTGTTAGATTCTTGAAACTAGAACTAGAATCAAGAGAAACCAGATTTTGGGATGTTTGCATTGTTTGATGTACTAGTACAAAAAAAAACTTGTTTGTTTTTTGTGTCCCTTTTTATTATACTAATATATAAATAAGAATATATTCTAAGTGATTCTTCTTGAAACGTTCCTCTCTTTGTGGAGTTTGCCAGGATTGTCCTAGTGATTCTGTTGAATCTAAATCATTTCTCGCCGCATAACACAAATCTTACCCTGAATCGTTTGGTACAGATCCTCCGGTTGCTCTCCATAGACTTTTCGTTTAATATGGATTCTCATGTTTCTGCGGAGAGACGGCTCAAAAAATTATATGAAAAATAGGCCCTAAGCATATAAACCCACGCCGACAAGCCTCAGCCATGAACTAAGTTTCCAAAACTACTTTTTATCTAATTGCACGATTAGGTTCAGCTGCCTAAACCGCAGTCCGCAGACGCTAAAACACTTTCGCTCACATTTCCTTCACGAAAGTCTCTTTCATCCACGATTCGATCCAGTTGCCTACCTTTTCCTTGCTGTACGTATCGATATATGATGTCGGTATGATGAATCTTAATTTCTGGATACACGTCGCTGCTATTGGGTTCTGGCGTTCTGCTTAGGATAAGTCTCTATGTACAATACAACCTGAACACTTATTATGCAGTAATCAATTGAGTGAACTAAATAAGAGATGCAAAAATTGGCAATGGAGACTGAATATTTCAGCTCAATCCAATTTATTTTATATATTTTTTTTAAAAAAAATCCTCAGCTCCTCAGTTTCAAAAAATGTTTCAGCTCGCAGCTAGCTGCTTGTCAGTCTCAGCCATCACCACTCACCGTGGTCAGTCAATCCAAACCCAGACGAGGACCCTCTCTCTCTCTCTCTCTCAGACGAGGACCCTTCATTTTTCCACCCGTGGCTTTATTAACAGTCAGTAACAGTCGCAGTTTTTTTTTTCTTTCCTAAAACAAATCGTTGAACTGACCTGCATTATCCCTCACTGGATTAACATAATGTCCATGGATTGTCCAGTGCGTCACGTAATTTAACTACGCGAGAAGCTAGGTTTTACGTACTCCACTTGTGTTGTGCATGTGGCGTGTCGCTGTCTTGACTCTTGCGCGCGCGGTCACACACACAGATGACAGATTTGCGTCGTGCGTGGTAATTTCGTGCGTGGAGGACACGGCTGGCCCGCCGTGCACCGGCGGTGGGAGCGGGCTCCGACGTGGCCGGATAAGCGCGGGGCCGGGAGGCCGCGAGCTTGTGGCGGAGGAGCGGCGAGCGCCGGCGCCCCCTCGTGGCGTGGCGAGGCACATCGCATCGTCCTAGCTAGCAGTCGTACGTCGACCCCTGCCTGCTCGCGTGCGTGCGTACGTGCATGTGGCGCATGGAGCCCGGCGCGGCGAACCCACGGTCACGGCCACGGCGAGCCAGGGAATCTGCTGCACGGGTATATTGTGTACACATGTGATGTGGTGCGTTCCGCCTGGTTCTTCATTGGTTGGAGTTGGACACAGGCCTCGTTCGGCTTGTTGAATCTTGACTGAAACGGGCTGAAAAACACTGTTCTGGCTGAATTATTGTGAAAGAAAAATACTATTCTGACTAAAAAACAAGCCGAACAAGCTGAATATGGGGCCATCCCTGGCCACGATTTTGATCCCCTCCCCTTGAAGCGCTGTCTGATGAGGGATGATATGCCAAAATGTCAAATGTGCGTCGCTTTCACCCTACGTGGCAACGCGTACCGACGATATTCGATGGTGGATGGATCGTGCACGCAGGGACGTGTGCAACCTGCTGTGTCGTTGCAAATGTGCAGCACAGCAGCAGGATGCATTGTATTGAATGTATGCAACGAATTGAATTTGTGAATCGTGATGCATGTGGCAAAACGCAAAACCAAAAGGAGGAGCCGCGCGCGCGCGCGGTCGGTCGGCGACATGCACGTCTTTCTCACGAATTATATTTGGACGGATAAGTACAGTGCTTGTTTTTATTTGTTTTCGTTGTATTATACGCAGTAAAAAAAAGTGCTTGTGTTTCTCGTACTGTTAAGGCGACATTATATTGCGCCGTGCATCATATATCAACCACAGTTCACGAACAAGGATTTTTCGCTAACGAAAAGTGATCCAGCCAAAATCTACCTTCTTGAATTCTATTCTACGGCAGCTCCGTCACATCCACCGCTGCAGCAGCTCCGCCCCTCCTCGCTGCACCCACCGCCGCCGCAGCCTCCCAGCCTCATCCGCCCACCGCTGCAGTAGCTCCGCCCCTACCCGTCGCACGCACCGCCGCTGCAGCTCCAGCTCGACATCCCATCCCATCAGACGCCTGATCTACCAATCGGCCAGCTTCCCTCCGTTGTTCCACGCTCGTCCCATCGCCTGCTTGTGGTCCTGCGGTTGTGTCCCATGGATACAGGTCGAGCGCGTGGTGGCCGTGCTGCTGGGGGGGTCCGTTGCCGGGGCTCGGCTGCTCCTACGCCGCTCCCCGCTCGCACCATGCCTAGGTCATTCCCTGCGGGAGATTTGTCGGCACCGCATCTACGAGCTGGCGACATGGGGAAGAGTAGCAACGCAACTACAGAGGGTATCAAGATCGCATCAGGAGAATCAGATTGCAAAGTAGCCAAGCCGTTCCTTCTAGACCTTGCTAGTGATTTGAAGCATCTCTTGGAAGCCAACCAATTCAAACTTGAACAGTCTGGGGGAGGACTGTGGAGGCATTTCAGGACCCCTTGATGCAAGATATCCTTCTACGACATACACCTCCTCTCCAAGCTTGGGATCCTCTTGCTGACAACAACATCAATCAATTTGAGCCCAACATTCAAGTGTTTAAAGATAACAAGAGGAAGGAATGCTCCTACCTCCAAAAGGACAAGCAAAAGGCTACCTACTCAAAGGACCAACATCCAAGCCAGTCTGTGGGAAAGCTTTCAAGCCAACATCTTTCAAGTTCTTCAGATGTTCGTTTTGCCTGCCCTGATCATCACTCGGTGTGGCATGCTTCCGGCTCCCACCTTACCACCATGCAGGAGGAGACTTGTCAGTCTGCTCAACCCAAGGAGTCGCTGGTCATACCGAGAAGTTTGGCTTCTCCATTGGGTCTCAATCACTTTCACAAGTCACAAGATACAGCTACAGCAGGGCCGTCTCAGCCACCCTCTCCACAATTCCATGCCATAGAGGCAAATTATGCATGGTCATCGATCAGAGCTCCTCCCACCAACGGGTGGAAGAAGGAACTGTGTCAGCCAAACCCACTTTCAAATCTGCACCAATTAGATAGATAGAGGAAATTCCTTGAGCACGTTAGAGGGCGCTGCCTTAATTGCCTATCTACTGACCATCGCGTGGCCACTTGCTGTCGTAGAACAAGATGTTGGCGCTGTTTAAATGAGGGTCACAGATCCTTCTCCTGTCCTGGGCGCAGACCTCACCACCACAACCGGATTGTGGAGGACCATGACTTGCGTCGGCGAGGGCCCGTGGACGACTTCTACGACTCTATGGGTCATCGTCGTGGCAGGGGTGATCTTCATGGGTCCCCTCCTCCTTGCTCTAGTCCTTCATCCCCCCTTTTATGTGTACTTGGTTGCATAAGGAGGCCTTATCTGCTTTGGCTCATGGAAACGACTATGGCTACGACAGGAGGAAGTGGAAGATAACCAAGCACGTCACCTTTGCAACTCCACTCTTCAAGTTTTGCAATGATGAGTTGCCAACACTTACGATGACAGCAGCTTCCTTTTCTTGGGTAACGCCTCTACTCCTGGCCAGAGCATTTACTCATGTGACCCTATGCTGTTTGAGTCACATATCTCTATGTCACCAATAGCCATCTGTTGTTCAACATCATCACCATCAGTACAGGTTGAGAGCAGAATCCTAAAGATGTTAGAGGTTGCGGGTGATTGTGCTTGGTTTACTCCAACAGTGGGTGCCACATCAACCATGGAAGACGACCAAGTGACCTTGTTTGAGAGAGAGAGAAGGTTCCATTGAGCATACATGAGGGCACTACAGGAGATGCACCTGAAGAAGTACAGATAAACGACTCCATCATGGTGTTTCCACCACCACTAGAGGAGTTTACTGATCACCTAGTTCACCCACCAACAAATGGAAAGATAGAAGTGAGTAAAGAATTGTTGGTGTATAGGCGCAGGAAAAAGAGCGTGAGCGAAGAGGATCATGAGACACGCAAAAGTGATGATGGCAATATGGTGCCATCACCAATTCCTCAAGGGGTTCATGTTGTGGCAACGCCTCTACTCAACAGGGCTACCGGGCAACAAGACTCTGAGCAAGCTGTGCAAACACAATAACTAACAAGAATTCCAATTGTTGAGAAGCTACCTGAAGATATCATGACTATTGAGCAGTTTATCGACCATATCACTTTACTGATATCAGCACCTTTGTTGCAATTGCCACCAAACTTATCAGAGTATCAGACGGTTGAGCAAACACAAACACCCACAAGAACCGAGATAGTGAAAATGCATGATAGCCAACGAAAAAGTTGTAGACTAGCGGAGAAAGCAAAGAGAACATCAGGGAAGAACTCAATGCAACTAGCACAAGATGTGGTTGCTAAAAAGTTGGGGGATCCATCTCCTTCCTCAACTCATGCCTCAAGCTCTAATGAGTTTAATCGCGCAGTACTTGGACTGTCCGCTAACCAAACAGAGCATGGAGGCACTCATGACCCTAATTGAGCACGGGCAGCTCAAGAAGGTGAAGAAAACTCGAATGAGGGTGGCGTAGTTGGAAGTTTTTTCTAGGACAGCCCGGTCAAACTTGCCTTCAACCTGTTAACTCTCTACCTCGCTTCAGGGATTCTAAGTCTGGTGTTGCTTTCGGTCAGAGGTGGTGGTGTTTCTTCTTAGTTGTTGGTGATCTCTGTGTTGTGTTCCTTTTTCTAGTTGTCAGTTAGTCGTTTCCTCTCCATTGCAGTTGTTATGCTTGTTTTTTCTTGTTTAGTTTGTGTAGCTGAGTTGCTAGTTGGGTCATTTTTGACCAAGTTGGCTCAAGGTTGAGCAAGTTGTGGGGCGAAGTCTTTAGTTTCTTGGACAATGTTTACAATAGTTGGTCAGGATTAGTGGTGCACTTTCCCAGTTGGTGGTTTTTTTGGACCCAGTTTCTACTAAAAAAAACTAGGTCGACCCTGTATTTTTATTTTCTTCGTCTAATAAAAATCGCGGCAAAGCTTTTGCTGTCCTTTTAAAAAAAGAAAAGTGATCCAGCCACTTGTTTGCATGTGGCCCGTAATTTGCACCACACTATCAAGTCGCAATCCATCTCTAAGAATCTTATTACGATCGAGCTCTCCAGCTAGTAGTGTGGATTCGGCCCCACAGGCCACAGGGATCCTTTTCCTAGGCCTACTACCAGTGATTCTTTTCTCCTTTTTTTTAAAAAAAGGAAACATTAGTTTTCAGCCAAATTTACCGATCCAGTCTTTGTCCTCTGTCCAATTCGAAGATGCTGATATTTGCTGGACCACCGCCACTAGTCCGGGCGCTACACTACAACACGACAGGGTCACACAAATTCAGGTCGTTTTTGAATTCTGGCGATTATACGTGTCGTGAGTCGGATGTGTTTGCTTCTGGCCGTCAACTTGTGCATGATGCATGCTTGGTGTTCAGTCAAAATAAATAAATAAGTTGGTGGACTGGTGTTCAAGACGACAACCCAACCTCTCCAATTGCCTACAGATCCTGGGATGACATCTGCCAGAGGAAGGTCAATGATGGTCTCGGCATCAGGGATCTACACAACAGAAGCCTCATTATTCATGCTGCCTAAGATATAGCTAACAATAAGAACCCTCTACTCACTTCAGTTCTCAAAGCCAAATATTTTCACAACTCCTCTTTCTAGACTGCTAATAATTCTAGCCCAAGATCCATTTTTTGGTCCTCTATCATGCAGGTCAAAAAAGAGCTATGTAACAATGCTGTTTTTCAGATCCATGCAGGTAACACTTCAATCTGGTCTCTACTCCGTGGTGTCCAGTTTGGGACTCTATTCACGACCACTTACTTCTGCCCGTCACCACTACTCAGCTCCCGTCCACTTCCTCTGACCTATGGCTCCCTAATACCCAAACTTGGAATATGCAACTTCTGTCTAACACTTTTGACTTGCAGGCAGTCCAAGCTATCACCTCGGTCCGTCCAGTGCCTACTGATCAGTAGGACATACTTCGGTGAAAACCCTCCAGAAACGGCATCTGCACCACTAAAGAAATCTACAAGCACCTGTCTGCCCAGAACACCATTCAACTCCCTCAACAGGGCTCTAGGAGCATCCTTCCCCAGGCCAACCACATCCTTCAGCGTGCTTGGAGAAGCAGGGAACTCCCTCCCATAATCAAAGCCTTCACTTGGAGGCTTATCCGTCGTGCTCTAGCCATTGCAGGAAGAGCTGCCAGGTACTCCACCCACATCGACGAACATTGCTCCATCTGCGGTGCTATTGAAGATGATGCCCACCTGTTCTTCCACTGTGATCTCCCCTGGGCGGTATGGTTCTCTTTTACCCCCTCAATGAGAACTAACAATCTTCCCCAGGAAAATGATGGCATCCAGCTACAATGTATATCTTTATATGTATCACATGCTGTATGGTGTCTGTTCTGATCTGTGCTGTTACAGCAAGTGCGGTAGTGCCACACTTTGGTGCGGCAGTGCCGCACCCAGCTGTAACAGCAAAACATGTTGTGCATAAAACTGTCATTCGCATCACGTTTTACATATCTGACACAGTATGCAGCACCCCACAGGAGCATGGATGCAGGGAGAGCCCCATCACTTTCAGTAAATATATGAAGCTTGGCTTCTTATGCCAATTTTAAAATTTAATTATCTATTCACACATTTAGGGAGAGGCTCTACACCCATGGCTCGAAAAATCTTAGTATTTATTTCATATCTTTTGTAAGCTCTAATTGGGTTGTCACCAATCACCAAAAAGGGGGAGATTGAAAGTGCAATCAAGCCCTAATTGTGGGCTTTGATGATAATGACCACGCAATTAGAGAACTAATGTGATTTATCGAGATGACAAGCAAGGAATTTATATTCGAGAATGCTACATGAAATGGAGGAGCCCCCAATTACAAATGTTGATGGCTTCAAACTCAAAGAAGGTTTAAATTCTTTTATATTTTGAATTTAAGTATAGGAAAAGTCGTACTATAAAGGAGGATACAATGCTTAAGCTAGCATATGCTACCTAGTGCTCAAACCTACACCTGCATCCTCAGATTCATAGCCAAGACAGCCTAAACTTCACTCTTATCCTTGTGTCTTGACTGGTGCGACACTGCCGCACTTGAAGAGAGGCACTAGCTGAGGGGGTATTTATACCCTTCCTCTTCCTCTCCAACGACTCTCTTCTTCCTTCTGCTCATTCCAGCTCATCCAAAACAGAAAAGGAGCTCTCTCTTTTCCTCCATTAGTGACCTTCAGCCTTAAAGCAAATCCATTGATTTTTCCATCAATCCTTGAAAGAAAAGGGTCTAAAACTCGATTAGAGAGCAGCTCCATTGATTCATCAACTCAAAAGAGCACTTGATTCATGTTTTGGCCGGCGGTTGTATTTGTTACTCTTGGAGCTTGACTCCTAGCCGGCTAGAGCGTCGCACGTGGAGCTTGCCAACTTGTGTGGCAGTCCCGGGAGATTTGTAACCATCTCTTGAAAGCTTGTAAACTCACCCCTCATCTCAAGAGTTAAGTATCTTGACTTAAGAACGAGAAATTGTTGGAAAGTCCTAAGCCTTAGTGGCTAACCTCAACAACGTGGAGGTAGGCAAGCCTTGGTGGCGAGCCGAACCACGGGATAAATCATTATGTCATTTGTGCTTGATTTACATTACTTGCATTTTATATTGTTGGTTGAGGTGATTTCTAGTCCATCTACTTGTGAGTGGTGTTCCTACAACTTCTAACTCTTGATATGTGACTATCATACCTGCAGTAGGCTGATAAATTTCTCCGATCTAAGTTTTCGTTCACTGATCTTAAACTATAACTTGAAGTTGTTTGCAGGTGCGGTAGTGCCGCTGTTCTGGTTCATCAGTGCCACCCTCCAGAATGGCAGTGCCGCAAGGTGAATTTGATAAAAATTTAAGTGTTTGTTTTGACAGGCCTATTCACCCCCCTCTAGGCCAACCAGAGATCCTACATATTTTGAATCATGGCGTCAACCACTATATGCTTCCTTTTTATGCACTCAGGGTTGCTGGATTTGAATACAAATTGTGAATTTTGCAGGGATACCGGCCACTAGTTCTTTTTTTTTGCTTTTCTTTGGTTACTATGCTTGTATGCACGCATGCTCAACTATGTTTTGAGACCTGATTAGAACAAAAATTATGTTTATGCATGAATTTCTATATAGAAGCTGCTTGTTATACTTGAGTGAAATGTTTTGATTTGTACTTACTATGTTTTGACGCATCCGCTAGGTATGTTCTATGCATACATACAAAATCTCCAACACTGACTGTACGTGTTGCGCTCCCCAAGTGCAGGCTCAAAATTTCTATGCACACATACAAAATATCTGTTTCGCAGCATGCACACAAAAGTTTCTATGCATACATAAGCTGCCTGAAGTGCAAGCTCTCTGTAGCACGGTGAGCAGCAGGATGGCCCTGATCTAGCAGAGGCTCGTCATCTTCATCTTTTATGCTTGCAGTCTCCACCTTCTATGCATTGTTCTCATGTTAATTATACATCCCATAGTGGGAAGCATAATGCCGATGGAGACAATCACGGTTGCGTTAGGTGGAATGTCCATCTAGCGGCAAGGTTTCTATGCGCGCAGTTTTAGGTAGCTGCACAGTTTTTATGCATCCAATGCATAAAAGCCATGAACAATTTTTTATGCATATTAATCAACAAGCAAACTGATATATTTTTACGACAATTGTTTTTCCATGATGTTTTTATCTGATTTTTTGTTGCAGCCTTGGATGAATAGGTGGTTTGCAGAAAATGAAGAGCTACCAACGCAGGCAAGCATGATTTTTGAGCAATTGATTTTTTATTTCTATGCATCTTGAGCCAACCTTGTAAGCAAGAACTCATTTAGAAGACTTCTATACATTATTAGAGCACATTTTATATATTGTTGGAGTACATTTATATTTAATGTTGAAACACATTTCTATACATAGTCACGTGCACATATATATATGGATCTGCCGACGAAGGTGATCTCTCACATTATTTTTCTACGCACAATTGTCATATGGCCACCACACACAACCCGTTAAATCGAATGCCCGGCAGCATGCAAGACCTTGTGTGTTAAATTTTTTATGCTTTCTTATGGAGTTACGAAAATATGGCGTCCATCCCATCTGCCGGTAGGTGGCGATTTTCCTTAGCATGCAGTTTTGACACTATTGGTTAGTAAAATGGTGACACTATGATGGATATAGGGATAATAAGTGCATCCACCACTATTTTTTATTTATAAATGTTCTTAGCTATTTTCAACGTGTTGTTTGAATGGCTGCAGATTACTAGTATGAAAATGGGGAAGCATGGAACTTACAACTCACCAGCATCATATCGTGTGGATTGTGGCAGGTTGTGGTGCTTTGGACTCCCTATGGCATAATGGTGCACCGGGACATGCAACTGATATTGAGTGTAAAACGTATTGGTTTATTGATTGGATTTTTTTTATCTGACTGTAAAATAATGACGTATTTTTACTTCTTGTGGTTGCATAAATCAAATAATTATTGTATGCTATGGTTGTAGAAATTAAATATTTGATACTGCCGACATTGGCTGAAACTAGCTGTCCTGTCCCATGCTTTGAACTTTGATTTATATACTTGAGGTACCTGAATGGCCCGTGATTTTTTAGTCAATGTAGTCGTTATTAATTTCATCAATAAGTCTGTATGCTTGACAAGTTAGATTTATATGCTATGTTGTTGTGATTTTTGCATTAATGTAGCTGACATTAGTTTCATGAATAGATTTTTGCGCATGCTAAAATATGTTTATATGCCTTTCACACATATGAGCAGTGAGGCAGCCTGGTCCGGAGACGGCGACTGGCTCATGGAGTTGGACGCGCTCGGCTCGGCTCTGCTCCGGTGACATAGAGACGCTCAGCATCCTCACCAATGCGCTCGTCGTCAACCACACGATGGTAGGATGCTTATGCATAGGGTGATTTCTATGTTTTTTTTGCACAGGCGACTTGGATCTGAATTTTGAATCATGTCTATTATTCGAGGATGTATTGATACAGACTATATGCTTAGGATTTTGAATCATGCCGTCAACCACTATGTGTATTCTATTCTATACATTATTACAACAAATTTGTATACATTATTGGAGTAGTTATCTGTGTACTTCTACACATTTATATATATGGTTGGAGCACTCTTCTATGCATTGTTAGAACACTTCGACATACATTGTTGGAACAATTATCTGTGGGCTTCTATACAATTATATATATGGTTGGTACACAATTCTATACATTGTTGGTACACTAATTTCTGTACGGCAAGAAAATTAATTTTTATTCATCTAACTACTAGTTTCTATGCAATCTCGGCGCCAAAAACGTTTCTGCGCATCTTGACAATTAATTCTATAAATCTGATCTTCCATCACTTGCTATTTTTAGATTTTAAATTTTGAAGAAGATGAGATTGTGTCCATGTTTTATGCTTGCGGTCTCCATCTTCTATCCATTGTTCCCATATTAATTATATACCCCCTAGTGGGAAGCATGATGTTGGTGGGAGGCAATCACGGTTGTGTCAGGTGGAATGCCCATCTCGTGGAGAGGATGTTATGTGGTAAAAAAATAATTTTTATTCATCCAATCACTAATTTCTATACAACGTCGGCGCCAAGAACTTTTCTGCACATCTTGACTATTAATTCTATGCATCCAATTGTCCATCATGTGTCATGATTCAAATTTTAGAGAAGACGAGATCGTCTCCATGTTTTACGCTTTGTGGTCTCCATGTTTCATGTATTGTTTCCATGTTAATATACACCCCTATAATGGAAAGCATGATGTTGATGGAGACAATCACGATTGTGTCAAGTGAAATATTCATCTCGTGAAGAGGTTTTTACACGGTAACAAAATTAACTTTTATTCATCCAACCACTAGTGGGAAGGGTTTCGTGGGATTCTGAGCATGGTTCATCTATTAAATAATCATCCTCCAGTGGAATGTCCATCTCGTGGAGAGGTTTTTATGTGGTAATAAAATTATTTTTTATTCATTAAACTACTCATTTATATGCAATGTCGGTGCCAAAAATGTTTCTACGTATCTTGACCATTGATTCTATGAATCCGATTCTTCATCACGTGTAATTTTTCAAATTTCAAATTTCCGAGAAGACGAGATTGTCTCCATGTTTTTACACTTGTGGTCTCCATGTTCTATGCATTGTTCCCATGATAATTATACACCCCCATATTGGAAAGCATGATACTGGTGGAGACAATCACGGTTATGTTAGGTAGAATATCCATCTCGTGGAGAGGTTTTTACGGGGTAGCAAAATTAATTTTTATTGATTCGACCACTAATTTCTATGCAACATCGATGTCAAAAACTTTTCTATGCATCTTGACCGGTGATTCTATGCATCCAATCAGCCATCACATGCCATGATTTAAATTTCAAATCTTGTAAAAAGACGAGAACGTCTACATGTTTCTATGCTATCGCTCACAAGTTTCTATGCTTAGACGAAATCATGATGTTGGTGAAGGCAATCACGGTTGTGCCAGGTGGAATGTTCATATCGCGGAGAGGTTTTTACGCGGTAACGAAATTATTTTTTATTCATCAAACCACTAATTTCTATGCAACGCCAGCGCCAAAAACTTTTCTACGCATCCAATCGGCCATCACGTGCCATGACTCAAATTTTAAATTTATGAATTTTATTTTTTTCAAAAAAATATTCACAGTGGATCTTGAACTGTGCACAAAAATGTCAGGAGTTCAATGGTGAAAACCGTTTTTGAATCGGATGCTTCATTGAGAAATTATAATGAAAAAATGAAAGAGATTATATTGGATGCGTGTATGCATGCATGCGTTAGCTATGTTAGGTTGTGTCAGATGAAACGTCCAGATCGCGAGGAGGTTTCTACGTGGTAACGAATTAATTTTCATTCATCCAACTACTAATTTCTTTGCAACATCACGACAAAAACGTTTTTGCGCAGCTTGAACTGGGCTTTTATGCATCCGATCTGCTAGGTCTGCAATGGTCCCCTACCTGCGCATGCCAGCCCCACGGACCTGAATGGTTGGGCTGGCTAGGGGGGCTGACTAGGACTCTCCATTAGCTATTTAAAGCCCCGGGCTCCCGGTAACACGATATATATATATATATATATATATATATATATATATATATATATATATATATATATATATATATATATATATATATATAGAACTACTATCCTGTAGCTGGCTACAAAATAACTTATTCTGTATCCACTTTGAGTTACGATAGTTACTATGTTAATTGACGAGATTATAGTAACTCCTTACTAAGTGGTTTACTATAACGTTATGGTAAATATCCACATGTGTTATAGTAACCCAACTATCGTAAATATGTATTGATATTATAGTAAATTAGTATATAAAATTATGGTAAATAGAGGTGGCTACAGAATAACTTATTTTGTAGCCGGCTACTGAATAGTCTCTCCCTATATATATATATATATATATATATATATATATATATATATATATATATATATATACACACACACACACACTACCCTATATCATGTTGGCTTGGCTGGCCCCCCTATATCATTTTGCTGGTTCCGCCGCTGACAACGGCACAAGCAATGACGACGACTTATCGACTGGTGGCTTTGTCAACGGGATGGTGATGCTGGTGTAGTTTGGCAACCATCTAATAGGGATGTGGAGCGCTAATGTGACGGAGCGGTGTAATCGTGTACAGCTACAACGAGGTAAGAATGTAAGATATGGCAAAGACTTGTGGTGAAGTGTGAAGAATGTAAGATATGGCAAAGACTTGTGGTGAAGTGTGGTTGTGCGTCACGTGTTGAGGTCGCAATCCCCAACCGTCTGCTGCCTTTAGTTGCTTTAGCTGTTCTCTTTTTGTTGCTAGTTTGTTGTTTTCTATTGTGGTGATCCTTTGGGATCCCTGTTGCTCTATCGTTTTTCTTGTAATAATCTCTTAGGGCTATTTGCTTGTAATTTCTACTATATCAATAGAAACAGATAGTGTCACCGTCAGTTCGTTCAATAAAAAAAATGCCATTACCAATTCATTCTTTAACAGAGAAACGGCAAGATTTTGGTAAAAAATATTCCTTTCACGACCAATAAATGAACAAATACTTGTGTGAATATGAGCAGGCGCGATTACCTACACATTTCGGTTTATTCTAAAGCCTCCAACAGTAACAGAACTTTATACACCTTGTCGAGGAATGTAAATATATACACTTGAAAGAATTAGACTCCGAGAATGAGAGGGTGCCGAGGAATGACTTGTAATGAACTCTCATGTGTGCAGACTTCGCCAAGCTGCCGCAATTGCACCAAGCTACCGTCCAGCCGCTTTCAGGAACTTGTCGTATGGGCTAGCAGGTGGCAGCCTGAACGAACAGTCAGATTCGCTGGATGCTGAATCGCAACGGCGCATGCGACCCTTCCTCAACTCTGGCTCAGATCGCAAAGAAGACTGCAATGCGTGACAAGTGAGGAGAGTTAGCTAAGATCTGAATAATATTTTCCTCAAGAAGGAAAAGATATGGAATCTGATTGAAACATCATTGGTAGATTTCTCAAACAAGGCATACATACCTCATTCGTTTCAAGCCCATCCACTCCGGTTGAACCATGCGAGTCAGTCCTTGAATGCTTGAAGCTCAAGAGAACAGACATCTTCTGTTGCTTTTCCATGACCAGGGCTTCACACTGACTCTTCATTTGGTCATATGGTACAGGGTTGGCGGAAACTGGAACATTAGCAACTTGCCTTGCAGTCTCATGAACCTGCATGGCAAACAGCACCACATAAAAAGGCACATGGTCTGAAGCTAACAGACATAGGCGTGGAGGTCAGTAGATAAGGTACATACAGATTCTATTAGTTGATTGACAGTTAGAACATCTGACGAGGCCATGGAACCTGATGTTTTCCTGTCAGATTGAGATCCACTATGCTCAAAGATGATGTCGTCGTCGTCTAGCTCAGAAGGAACAGTATCCTGTGGACAGGAGATGAGCAGACAAAAAGAACAGGTTACAACAGCAGTACTGCAATAGTCAATACTAACATTGTACCACAGGATCAACTATTTGTGAAGGATCAGTAGCTACCTCATCAAAACATTGTTCATCCTTTTCTGCATACACTAAACAAGAGTGTGGCGTCTCCATGAATAGTGGGGCACCAAGAGGAAATGAATCATCCAGGGAAAACTCTTGAAGAAGTTGTTCTTCTATCCCATTAAACTTCTGAAGGTCACAGGTAAAGACAATCAGTTATCTATTACATTATTGATTCGAGACAAATAAATAAAAATACTAACAAAAGCTAAACCCACACCTCTGGTAAATTTTCAAACTTCTCCTTAAAGTGGCACATCACGGTTTCTATTAGTTCCGTGTCATGCTTGTTTATGGCTGAAAGAAAGGCCAGCGCAGCACTTTCATCTTCCTCAGAACCATAAACCATCTCACTGTTAGATGACTCTGCAGAGGTATTAACAAGTTGGCAGTCATCCATCAAGCAAAGATGAGGATCAACCTGCAAAATCAACAAAAGAGTAAGTGCAAACTCGAACATTACTAGACAAACTGCGTTCACAGACAGTTGCACACAATGCTACAACGGTTAGCAAAGAAACATGGGAATCAACAAACCATTTTCTCTGGTGCTGCGGCTTTCACAAGAGGAATTATCTGGTGAAGATCAGCAATATTTGCTGAAAAGATGAGCATCGCTGATGCCATCGTATACAGACACCTTCTACGAGATGGCTGCAAATCACCTTTATTTACAGTGAGAAGGGTAAGTGAAATCAGCAGTAAACTTAACTGCAATAGATATGATATTTGATATGGTAAGTAAAATAAGAGAACAGCAGGTTATAAGTTCTTGAATCATCATTTACTTATGTTTTTTTTCTCAAATACACAGGAGTATCATTGTATTAAGACATCGTTTACTGGTGTAAAAGTGGAAAAGGGAACAAAACAAAAAGTGAAGGAACATACTTTCATGGCTAAGAGACTTTCTCCTGAGAGAGAACGCCAACTGGAAACAACGAACTAGTGCCACATGACTGGAGCTCTGCAACAAAAATTTCAGCAGTTACACAGGTCTAAAGAACATGATGATATCACAGGACCCAATTAGACTGGAAATCTATATAACTTCATGCTCTCCACATAATAACATATGCAAAAGTGTCTATGCAATAAATAAATTCCTAATGGAACAAAGGACAGCTTAACACAAACAGCGAGAATCTTTCTCTTTCTCTGCTCTGTAATTATTTAAGGACCTTCCTTCAGAACAAAACAGTAGCATCCAAGCTCAAAGATCTTAGTTACATATGCTTGACATCATTACAAGAAACTAAGAACGAAGTGGTTTCTTTGAAAAAAAAACTTAGGACGAAAAACTTAGAACAAAGTAGCATCTAAGCTAAAAAATCCCAGACATGTGCTATTTGATAGGTTTGTGGTTTGCCTTGGCTATGGGATAGCAATAATAGGTTTGTGGTTTGCCTTGGCTATGGGATAGCAATAATAATGTATCTTGAACGGTTGAACCTTGACTTACTTTTGATTTTGAACATAATAAAGCAATGCTGTAGGCAAGGCCCATTGCTTCAAAATTTGCAGGCGAGTTATCATTCAGAGAAGCTTGACTCCAAATAGATGAAAGGAGGAGAACAATCTGGTGGTTGTTCAACTTCATGAGTTTTAGGTTCTGCATGGATGGAAGAAAATAAGATGAAAAATCAGTTGGGCACTTAAAAACCCACAAAGCAAGAGAAGTACATATGGCGGCTGGATTTCATACTTCATCATTAAATGCATAATGCTCATTCAGACATGAGCTCCCTGGATACTTCCTTTTATCTGGTTCTGTCTGTGCGTATCCATTCTCAGCATCAACTATAGCTTCTGATTTGTTGTTTTCCTGCAAGGATGATGCTTGGATCTTGTTTTTGGTCCGTGATTCATTGATTATGGCCTCGGAAGAGAAAGCTGAGAGAACCAACAAATGCAAGTTCTGCGAATCATCACCCTTCATTGGGATAGGAAAGCTCATGCCCGACCATGGACACAGCAATGAAGGTGCTACAATGGTGGATAGAACACGATGTGAACCAATCCTCGTCTTATTGTCTGGGTGCAACATTGCTAAGAGAAGCTGGTGAAATAAAGCTTCAGGAAATGCCTGAGAAATGCACAAGGAATATCCATTAATATTTTTAAAGCAGAAATGACTTCTCATTCAGTAGTTGGCATGCCAGGCACTTGCCTTCTGATGGTATGATGACTTGTAGACAGACGCTGCTATTTGTGATGTGCGATAAACAGATGAAATTGTTGTTCTTGCGATTGTAGCAGTATGAGAGAGATTCTCAAGCATTACCCCAACCATGTCAAGAATAGGACCAACATCCCCAACCTATGAAGTGATTTGAACAACGTAAAGATCTCAACAACTAGAGAAAGGTTTAGTTAGTAATAATGAACCAAAGTAATATGATAACCTTTTCTGTCAACTGCACTAGGCACTCCTCCAAGGCCACATAAAGTGCACTGTGCCACTTGTCATCATCAGCATGTGCATTAGATGCTTCAATAGCAAAATGCATACATTTGCGCAAGTGCTTTATTAAGTCACTGATTGCACTTGCTATTGTCACTGATGCCTTCAACTTTGCATGCCTTGCAAGATGTGAAGCAACTTTTACAATATTTATTTGCTTGACAGAATTCTTGGCAACACTTTTATGATCTATGTGCTTTATAGTGAAAGATAACAACAAATGACCATGTTGCCCTGGCAATATAAGGGGGAAAAGGATGTTAATAGAGTATTCAATTTGTTTGCTGTTGAACGCTGGCAATTGAAAGGCGTAATGAAATGGGGGAAAGGAGAAAAAGAAATTACATGGGTGAAAATTGCTGCACCTGATTTGTCCATCAGTTTCTGCATTTCTTGCAGAACAGAAAGGGCAATCCCACTTTCAGGAGACCAATAGTCGTGGCTGTCAAAAAGGCGGAAAACAGGATCAAGAATACGCCGGACAGTTGTCGCCTCCTTTGCAATATTAGCCATATTTCGCAAGCAAACCCTTGCCCAGTGTGCTGGATTTTCAGATGCAGACCTGCTGACACATTAAGCCATTATAGCAGTGAAGAAAGATGCACAAGGCTCTAGAAATGGGGTCATTACACTGGCAGGAGGACTCACATTGTATCAGATGCCACTTTGGCACTATTAATGACCAAATCATCATCATCTTGAAATCTGACTACCTCTTTTATTGAGAGTGTTTGATTAGCCTCATAACAGTTTATGATCACTGAGACAACCTGTGTTCAAGAATAATTCAGAATTTGGGCAAAGTGCTCCTAGTTTCAGCAATGCTGCTTGAATTTATAGTTGATAAAGTATTGTTTTTCAGCACCCATTAATTAATATTAGTTCTGTACTCCTTTCTATATTAACTAGTCTAGATCTACAATTTTCAGAATTCCAGTAGTCTCTCTAATACAATGAAACGCAGCTCTCCTGCGTTTTTTTAAAAAAAAAAAAGAATTCTAGTACAGAGTAAATGCGCTCATTCATATTTCATTTACAAAATGCAGATAAGAAAATTCAAGAACATCTGCTAGAAGTTATCCAGCTATCTTGTAGCAATATAAAAAGCAATAAAAACTTACTTCATCAAGTTCGTTTAAGTACAGAAGAGATAACCATGAATAAATTAATTATGCACCTAGTTACAATATAAAAGTAACAAAGACTTACTTTATCAAGTTCCATTGAAATGTGTGAGTGGTCACCCATGTATTGGACCTGATTACAAGAGATGGCACGGTTAGATGGTGCACATAAGGCAAAAAGAATATTAGGCACAAGGCATACTGGGTAATTTAGACATGAAGAAGAATATTGACACGAGTAAATATAGGACGACAGGCTGTCAACGGAACAAAACAAAAGCAATGTTTTCCTTTTATCCTACTTGATTATGCTATATTACTTTGATGATATGTTTTGCTAGAAAAAAGGACCCTGCAAAGCAACAAGGAAAACTAAATCTTAGAGACTAAATGTAATATACATATTGGACCTAAAAACCTTCAAATTATAACAATGTAGTCGAGGCAATATATCTGCAATGAAGACCTTATACCATTCATAGGAACAATTTTGAAAAAAAAAAGTCTTACCATAGAAGCAAGAGCCTGAAGAGCTGCAGATCGAAGACGGAGCCCTTCATCATCTCCCTTTAATTGTTGACCAATTTTGCAAAGTTTGGGTATGAGACCTTCCAAATTAAACATATGTGTGCTGTCAACCTACAAAACATGTCAAAATAAATTAAATATATGGGAACATCTACCAGTAAAAGTAAATTGTTGCAAGTTATGTAAAGAACCTGGCCATTGAGGAAGTCAACAAGCATAAGACAACCCAGAACCTGTAGATCATCATGTGCTTTCATATCAAGAAGAGTGCGAATGGTGCTTAATGAGCTTGTGGCTAGCAATGGCCTGAGTTAGGAATAATTATGATAAGCACAGGAGCAAGGGATGGTTATGAATGCATCATTAGCAGAACAGAACTTTAACGCTTACCTGAGATCCTTGCATGAACAAAGAAGTTTCCTATAGATGCATGGCACGACTTTGGCCAACGTAAAATTCTCGTGCCTCAGATCTTTATAGAATCTCTGCTCAAGATACTCTGTGATCTGCACAAACAAGACGCAAGTGTGAGTGTCAGACCATAGATCATGGTTTCACCAAGCTCATCCTTTCATTTCTTGACATGTTAGCAATTTAGCATTAAGTACAGAGCAAATGCATCAGCTTTTCCATTGTGGTGATTATTCAGTTCAACTCAAGACATTTCGGGTTTTTCTCCGTTGTGCTTGCACTGTTGCATTCGATTTTTCACTGCCTTGAGCTCAGCCCTAACTACTGGGAACATCTGCAATGATTGAGTGTTTCCATTCTACGAAAAAAGAGGAGGATGTTGAGTGTGTTACCTTTGGTATGCGTGTTGGATTTCTCGAGACATAATCACAGAGCTTCCCAATCCTTCTATCATTTGGCTCTCCATCCTAAAACATCATCAAAACTTCAATCGTCATCCAATTCCCTCGCAGAATACAACTAGGATTGAGAAAATGACTGAAATGCAAAACGCACTGCAGAATTTGACATACCGGTGGCAGCTGGTAGATGTCTGCTATGATCTTCTTGTACCGCTTGACAGGCTGCCGGGAGCGCGCCCGCAGAGAGGGGCAGAAGTAGCAAAGGCTGCTGCAGGCGGGCAGAACCCGCCGTGACATTACCCCCATTTCCCTAGTCTTTTGATTCGATCAACAACGAAAGAACGAGCTGAGCAAGTTGTCTTCTTCCTCAAGCGCTCGCAAAACAGGTGGACAACAAAAAGAACGAGCTGACCGAGCCTCCTTGTTGTTACTCTCTTGTAGCCCAAAAAACGAATTTTTTGATACAATTGGGATCAAACAGCACAAGTCAACAATTCACGGCCGAACTCGCCCTGTTTTAGGATGGGTATACACTGAACAAAACTCTCCGGTCCAACTAAGCTCAGGGAGCAGAAACTTTAGCAGCGTCGATTTAATGACCAACCCAACCGCTTTCCACCAGTTATCGTAGCCAATGCACAGCCTTTCGGATCCAAACCAAACCAGAAAAATTCCCCTTACACCGAACGGAGCTCAGGCAGGCAGAAAAATTCGGTCTGGCTTTTGACCGAATCTACTTCAACGCGAGACGAAGACAACCAATTCCTTCAGTCAAATCCGGCGAGAGGGGATTTGCGGAAAATTATTAAAAAAAAAGAGAGAAGCGGAGATACAGCGTCGCGCAGGAGGCCCGCCGATCAGATCAAGCTCCTGCGAAAGATCACAGCTTTGTTAACGCCGAGACGCAGGTCACGCCGGCAAACGAGGATAAGACGCGGCAACTAGCAGCAACTCGGGCGAGAAAGCCGAAGCGAGGACGGGGACGGATCCACCCACCTGGACTCCTGGAGGCCGGAGGCGACGCGATCGCCTCCGCGCGCGGCCGGCTCAGCTCAAGTGCTCGACTCAACCCAGCTCACCGTCCGGACACCGTGCCGTGCGGGTGCGGGTGCGGGTGCCGCCGGCGGTCGCTGCCGCGGCGTGGAGCGGGGGCGGGGGCGGGGGCGAGGGGGACAGGGGGCGGCAGGGTGGTTTAATGCACGGCACCGCAACGGTCGCCTCACCGCAGTCGCTGTAATTCACCGGGCCCGGCTGCTGGGAAGCCTGGATGGAGGCTGCTGGAGCGCTGCGCTGCTGGATACTCGTAGCCGGCGTGCGGCGCGATGTGACGCAACGCGTGGGCGATTTTTCCCGCTGCGCGTGTGGGATGGGAGGGAAGAATATTTCCGGGGGGGCTTTTTGGGAAAGAAAAAAGGCACGTTCTGTTGCCTCTTTTATGAGGTGCTGACAGATGGGCCTCGTCGGACGCACAAGGCTCGAGGCTGGCTGCCAGCTCGGTCTCGGCGCTGCCTCGGCCGGCCTGCAGCCTGCAGGTTGGTGGGTGAAAACGCCTCTATGCCCTCGGCGGTTCAGGCTTCCTCGTGCAGCGACAAGCGGAGCGGCGGAGGGCAGAGTGGGCATTCCACTGCTCTGCTCGCCCGTGCTGTCCCATTCTCCGGATCGCGGGCTCCAAGGCTGTGTCGCGCGCGATCCGAGCCCGAAGCCCGGAAGGAGCAGGCGAGCAGCACCCGGAAGACAGGAAGGGAAAGGAATAGAGATGTCTCGCATTCCAGTTGTGAGCTGGGCCAGACCACCTGTGCCTGTCCTGACCTTTTCCGGTGGTCGTGCCCGTGGCGAGTGGCGACCGAGTCTGTCCTCCGGTCCTCGTCGTGGCGTGATTGCCCTCTCTGTCAGGGCGAATCTACGTGGAGTCATTGTTGCAGTGGCTAAAAAGAAGGATGATATTAGTGATTTTTTTTTTGATATGGTATCTTTATTGATTAATGTTGCTGGAGCCTCTTGCAAAAGGAAGGATACGAAGTAAACAAGAGAGAGTTGCTAAAGCAATAGGCAGTGGACAACTTAGTACTGGAACGGGATTAAATCAAGAACAATCACTTCAAAGAGCCGGTGACGCTCGTTGGTCCTCTCATTATAGAACTCTTCAAAAGATAAACAGTTTGTTCCTTGATGTTATTGAAGTGCTCCAATATGTTGAAAAAGAAGGCCCCACTGATGCCAAGAGACGCCGTGGTCTCATGGACTATCTCAAGGATTTTGACTTTATATTCCACTTGCGGTTAATGTTACTTATATTGGGACATGCAAATTGTTTGTCACTGTCCTTACAAAGGAAGGATAAAGACATCTTAGAGGCTATGTTAGAGGTGCAGTTAACAAAACAGAAATTTTAGCAAATTAGAGATGATGGTTGGGATTCCGTACTAAGATTTGTGCTATCTTTTTGTGAAGAACATGGCATCCCAAAGTTAGATATGGAGCAAGAGTACATTGATAGGCACAAACCAAGGAAGAAGACCAACCGCACCAACTATCAACACTACAAATATGATTGCTTGAGCCCAGTTATTGATTTACAGCTTGCAGAATTTAATGACCGTTTCAACGAGGTAAATTCTGAATTGCTTACCAACATTGCTGCTTTTAGTCCAAAGAATTATTTTGATGCATTCAAAATTGAGAGTTTGATGGAATTGGCTAAGGCATATCCTGATGATTTTGATCCAAGGGACCTAGATGATCTTATTATTGAGCTTAATATTTACATCGACAATGTGCGAGCTGCAGATGCTAGATTTGTCCAAGTGGCCACTATTTTTGAGCTCGGTAAACTGATGGTGGATACCAACAAAAATCTTTCTTTTCCTTTGGTATATCGGCTCCTCAAACTTGTGCTAGTTCTTCCTATTGCGACGGCGTCGGTGGAAAGGTGTTTCTCAGTAGTGAAAATTGTGAAGACGGACCTGCGAAACCAAATCGGCGATAGATTTATGAATGATTGTGTCATTTGCTTCGTTGAGCAAGAATTTCTTGATGCAATTCCAAATGATGATATCATAGTTCGTTTTCAGAATATGGATGATCGTACTCGCAGGGTGAAACTATAAGAGGTAACCACTTTTGTAAATAGTTTTTTTTTGTCGGATTATGTTATTGTCACATTTATCCCTGTATGAATGCTTATTATTTATAGTATATTATTCCTTTTATGTATGGTGTTAGATTATTGTCAACTACAATTATGGCTCTAAGTATAGTCCGACTCCGACGACGATTTATACTAGATTCGTCCCTGCATGGGGTGTATCACCGGCCGATGCATCTTCATGGTTTGTTCAATCCCGTCTTTTGGGACGGGTGGCTACTGCGGCTCCCTTCAAAGCCTTTGTGCGATGGTGCTATCCCTGATCCGGGTTTGTGCCTGCTGTCATCGCCTTCTTCCGACGATTTCTTCGGCGGAGACGGTTTGCGATGTCAGGTTATGTGTTTGGCAAACACGGAAGCTCCTACTCACTTGCAATCTTTCGTTTTTCTAGGAGCATTTGTGTTAGTTTGGTGGAACAGCTGTTCCTTTGTATCCTCTGTATTCGTGTCTGTACCTGTATTTGTACTTGTCTTTGTACGTTTCTTTTAATGAAATACAGGTATGTTTATAAAAAAACGCACTTTTTTTGTGACTTCAAAAAAAAACGCACGTTAGGGTGAACCACAACGCATCCTGCCGTACACAGGTGGTGTGGTGCATGCAGACAGCAACGGATCCAAAGGGGAATGGATATCAGGCGCACAACGTGTCGGCGTATGTTAATTAAAAAATAAATATAAATCCGCAGGCAGGATTTAATTTGTTTATTACAATGGAGGAGACTTTGGTTGTAGCCCGGCCGGTATCGTGATTCATTCTTTTATGTTACTTTTACCCATATTTCTTATTTTAAATTTACGCTTGATATATCGAATCACAGCAAGTGGCCGTTTAGGCTCACAAATGAGGATGGATCTGGCAAGACCTCCTAAGAAGAAAATACTTGTCCAACGAACCACTAACCCAAGGTACAGCATAGGTCGGGGATTCACATTTCTGAAACGGACTCACTAAGACTAGACTAAAGATGATTTCTTATCCTGTGGCACATTTATAGTGCAAAACGGGGAACAAGTGCGATTCTGTTTATTTGGAATTGTGAGGCGCAAAGATGATACTGGTTTGTCCTTAGGTCCGTACCACTTAACGTGTCTTTTAGATGTGGTTTGATTAATACAAACCGGATGGCTTGGCTCGACCTAGTGCCAAAAGTAGTACAAGTTCTGACAAATGACAAGGATGTTTTTCGATGAAATCTCACTAAGAAAGGTCTGTTCACAGTCCGATCCTGTAGGATCTCTGGTTGGCTTAGAGGGGGTGAATAGGCCTATCAAAACAAACACTCAAACTTTTATCAAATTCATCCAGCGGCACTGCTGCTCTGGAGGGCGACACTGCCGGAATGCGGCACTACCAGGCCAGAACAGCGGCACTACCGCATCTGCAGACAACTTTGAATCACAGTTCAAAATCCATGAACGAAAACTTAGATCGGAGAAATTTTCTAGCTTACTGCAGGTATGACAATCACAGATCAAGAGCTAGAAGTGGTAGGAACACCACACATAAGTAGATCGACTAGAAACTCTAGAAATCACCTCAACCACAATATGTCAGCAAGTAATATGAATCAAGCACAAGTGACACAAAGATTTATCCTGTAGTTGGCTTGCCACCAAGGCTTGTCTAACTCCACGTTGTTGAGGTTAGCCACTAAGACTTAGGGATTTCCAACCCTTCCTCATTCTCAAGTCAAGAGACTTAACTCTTGAGATGATGGGTGAGTTTACTAATTTCAAGAGATGGTTACAAACCTCCCGAGGCTGCCACACAAGTTGGCAAGCTCCACGGGCGACGCTCTAGCCGACTAGGAGCCAAGCTCCAAGAGTAACAAACACAACCGCCGACCAAAACGTGAACCAAGTGCTCTTTAGTGCTGGGGAATCAATGGAGCTGCTCTCTAATCGAGTTTTGGACCCTTTTCCCTCAAGGATTGATGAAGAAATCAATGAATTTACTTGAGGGCTTGAGGTCAACAATAGAGGGAGAGAGAGAGAGCTCCTGCTCTGTTTTGAGCTTTCTGAAGTGAGGAAGAAGAGGCAGATTACCGTTGGGGAGGAAGGGGAAAGGTATATATATACCCCCAACCCCCAACGATCATCGCACCCAAGGGTTCAGGCGAGAATGAGCCCGCGACCTCAAGGTCGGGCGAGACGGAGCCCGTGTCCTTGGGGTCGGGTGAGACAGAGCCCACGTCCTTAGGATCTGGCGAGACGAAGCCCGCGATCTTAGGGTCAGGCGAGACAGAGCCCGCACCCAAGGGGTCGGGCGAGACGGAGCCCGTGACCCAAGCATGGCAGTGTGGCAGAACCGCTCAAAATAACGCACTTACGGAGACGCTTGTCTTCCACTAGACACTAAACACCTCGAGAGCGAGCTACATCGGGCGGATTCCGTCGAGCACACTCCAAGGGAGAGCCTGAATGATCCACATTTTCCCTCAGGATCCAATAATGAGAACGAGTTTACATTACTTAGTCCATTTTATACATTCAGAGTTCTTAGAAATATATTATTACAGTACCAAATTCAGAGTGCGGAAATTTAACAGCGGAATGAAAAAAAACGTCTATCGATAATATACAAGGATCCGTCTATGCCCACCAGAAGAATCCTTCACACAACGGCTAGTTCTCAAGCAGTACCTGCAACATGGGTAAATAAACCCTAAGAACATAATATACTCGCAAGACTTATCCGACTAGTGGGAATAATTTTCTGACTCCAAGGAATATGATAAGCTTTATGGTTTGTTGGGTTCTTTTTCGCAGAAAGCAATACTAATAGTGAATCCTTATGTATGTTAATTATTAGCATTCATGATTAGTTCTTTATCTAACCATTCTATGTAAGCACCCGTTCTACTTTCAAGCAAGATTTGAGCAAACAATTCCACTTCACCACATTTTCTCTTTTAGTTCTTGCTACGGTGCTAGACTGTAGACAAACCGTACTGGATCGTCAGGCGATTCGCGAATCAATGTGCCCAGCTGGGTACCCTGAAACACACGCCTCGCTTGTATCCTAGGCACAAGCAGGATCAACCCACCACTCTCCTATCACGGGGTCTAGGCCCCCATCCAAACTTGGACTCCAAGCCCCCGCTCCTGAGTCCCGGACTCAGTGCGGTGCTTAGACCTCCACCATCCCCACCTCTAATCAGTCGGTTCAGAAAGAGCCGGAACCCACGACAAGAGAGCAATAAGCCTTCTTTGTGCCCATACACAGGTATGTGCTCGGGATAATAAGTCTGTGACTTGCCTAGAACCTAATACAACGGCCGGTCCTTAACCGACACAGACAGAAAAATAGTGTAACCAAGATATGCCCTATTGGTCGTAGGACACAACCTCTTACACCCACCAATACCTAAACCATATCCCTACCTGGTCTCTATTTTTCCTTTTACCATTTTATTGTTAGTGATCATAATAATCACCTATTGTGAGTAACGACAGGTTACTCACACTATCGAAAATTCTAAGCATAGCATCTACTCGACCTATGCTAGTAGGACTCATAGGTAGGTATATCTAAGCATGTAGTTTCTATAAAATGCATGTAACGTAAATACACATCATATATATATTCAGTGATCATTCAAAATAAGGGTTATGCACCAGGGCTTGCCTTGGGCAGGTGGGGTGTCAACAAAGTCAGCAACTGATGGCTCCGGGGCTCTCTCTTGTACGAGAATCTCCTCCTCATACTCCTCGATGATCTTCTCGTACTCCTGTTCGCCCGTAGGCACGAACTCTACCAACTCGTTATCTACATGCATGAAATGATGATGCAACATTTAATAATACGGCAACAACAACTCTTAAAATAAGAATACATCTATCAAACTGCTAAGCTAGCTCTACCGACTAAGACGCTAAGTTGCCTATCATTTTCACTAAACAGGTATGAAATATTTCATATATTAACTTAGCAACTAAAGGCATTCTTACTCTTAATACTGATGTACTATATATATACTAAAACCAGGAGTACTAACCACCATATTTATCAACCTATTGTAAGGCTATAAAAATTACAGTGAGCACATAATAACCTAATGAACCTACTGTAAAAATTTCATGGCTAAAGCTATCACCAATTTGTCACAAAAATTTCCACAAATAATAAGCTAGATAATATTAAGTGTTCCTAAATGAATTAATGATTCTATTATTATCACTGATAACTGTAAACT
Organism: Miscanthus floridulus; assembly: GCF_019320115.1. Classification (NCBI taxonomy): domain Eukaryota; kingdom Viridiplantae; phylum Streptophyta; class Magnoliopsida; order Poales; family Poaceae; genus Miscanthus; species Miscanthus floridulus. Next base: position 130,469,179 of record NC_089585.1, on the reverse strand, counting down.
ACTACACCAACAGATTGATAACATTTTTGTGAACCTAACAAATTTTATTTCACTATTTTTGGACACCTACAGAGTTTACTATAATTTTTCAAAGACCAGCTCAAAACTAAATTGAATAAACATTTACTAATTCCCTGGGAAAAAGAAAAATTGAATTCAACCCGCACGACCCGCGAGCGAGCGGCGCGGCCCACTCCCGTGCATCGCGTGCGCGCACGCGTGATCCACTAACATGGCCCAACCACGTGGCGACGGCCCATGATGGGGAGGCCCACGCGCGCCAGTCATTTGCGAAAACGTCCTCGAGCTACCGATGAATCACCCTGAGGTTCGTAGAACTATTCCTACAGCCAGTGTTTTACAGATATGCCCTCGGGATAAACTGTCTTTACCATGGCCAGGTCCTCGGGCACCCATGCGCGCACCGACGCAGTGGCGCTGGCACAGGGCGGTCTCGCCGGCCAGCCTAGCCCCTCCCTGCCCCCAATAGCGAGCCGATGCTCACCTAGGTGCAAACATGAATTGGTGGGCGGTGAAGCAGTGAACGGGGACGCGGTCTAGAGCTCTCTCCACAGCGGCGGACTCCCCCCTACGGCGATAGTCATGTTCCCATGAGCCAAGGCACAAACGACGTGAACCAACTCAAGAATGGGCATCAGCAACTCACCTAGCACCTACCTGACGTGGTGGCTTGACCGGAGACAGACTGGGTGAGTTCGGCCACGCGCACACGGCAAGCTTCGTGACTGACGGCAGTGGCGCGACAGTGTCAGCGGCGTCGGGAAGGCAGTGGTGGTGAAAATGGGGTGCACACGAGATGGAGAGGAACAAGGCGAAGACATAGTGCCAAGTAATTGAATGGAGGTGGACAGTGCGAGGCGAATTGGGTGAGCGCCGTCGTTCGGCCTTAAGTTGGCCGACGGTGGAGAAAGCTCCAAATTGGAGCTCAACACAATAAGGCAGCAATAGTGGATGGGCTTGGTGCATAGCTAGGTTCCCACTCAATCATCTAGCGCACGCAATTACTTGGATTAGACCAGGCTCTGCGAGCTAGCTCAGGTGCGGCCCGGTGACACCGGCGCGATGCCATTTAAGGCGGAGGTGACTGGGGAGCGCAGCATGGCGCTTGCCATTCAATAGAAGAGGACAAAGACGCCATGGGGAATGGCTGCACGCATGGGCAGAGCAAGGGCAATAGAGGCAGTGGCAAGGCGAGCAGCTGGAGCTGTGTCGCCTCGGCGAGATGCGGACACCAGGCATAGCAATGACACGTGGGGATGCCACGTGCCTACGCGCGTAATGCGCCTGACGTGACGACGTGGCGTAGTGGAACATGCGCGTGCTGTGGCATGATGGTGATGGCGTGAGGTAGCATAGTGACAGGATGGCGGCGAGCTGTGGCACGATGGTGACAGCGCAAGGCAGAGCGACTAGCCCACGACGGCAACTGTAAGGACACTATAGGGCAGAGCGGCCAGGCCAGCGCGGTGGTGCGCGGCGTGCTTGCGCGCGTGTGTCGGGTGACCGACGCTGCAACGCCGAGTGCCGAGGCACGGTGACCACGTCCACGGGATAAAACCGGCCGAGGCACTATAAAGGGGGAGAGCATTGTGCCCCCCTTTATAGTACAGCTTTTCTATACTTAAATTCAAAATATAAAAGAATTTAAACCTCCTTTGAGTTTGAAGCCATCTACATTTGTCATTGGGGGCTCCTCCGTTTTGTGTAGCATCCTCGAATATAAATTCCCTGCTTGTCATCTCGATAAATCTCATTAGTTCTCTAATTGCATGGTCATTATCACCAAAACCCATAATTCGGGCTTGATTGTACTTTCAATCTCCCCCTTTTTGGTGATTGATGACAACCCAATTAGAGCTTACAAAAGATATGAAATAAATACTGAGATTTTTTAGTCATGGGTGTAGAGCCTCCCCCTAAGTATGTGAATAGATAATTGAATTATCAAATTAGCAGAAGAAGCCAAGATTCACATTTTAGTGAAAGTGATGAGGCTTCCCCTACATCCATGCTCCTGTGGGTGCTGCATACTGTGTTAGGTATGTAAAACGTGATGCAAATGATAGTTTATGCATAACATGGTTTGCTGTTGCAACTAGGTGCGACACTGCCGCACTTGCTGTAATAGCACAGTTCAGAATAGACACTACACAACATGTGATACATATAAAGATATACCTTCTAGCACAATTGTATCACAAGCAACATCATAGATTAATATATGTTCATATCCCACATATATGAAAAGTACTTAAGTAGCATTAATACATAAATAGAGTTTCTAATGGACTCTCAACCTCTCACCTAATGTAGACTACTCTAAACGGATATGAACATGACTCTAACTACAACAACCTCCATGGCGTCGAAAAAGTTGTTGACCCCTCTAATTTTCTCCCCCTTTGGCATAAAGTACCAAAAAGAGAAGAAAAGAAGAAAGACCAACACTCACTCCTCATCCTCTTGGATGGTGTCCCAATCAACACCATCCCCACCAGCAGCTCCACTAGCACCTACAACATCCTCCTCTCCACCATCATCATCGTCGTCGGAGGAGGAAGAAGAAGACACCACTGCCCTCCCTTGGCGATGAGTGGTCGAAATGTGGCGCTCACGCCTGGTGCTCCTCCTCATGGACTGCAAGGTGGATCTCAAACTAGTGTGTGGATCAAGCTCTGGCTACTCCTACCCTCCTCCTCCTCATCATCCTCTAAAACCTCGGTGGTGACTGAACTGGAGAAGCCACAGGCGCCGACTGCGACGTTCCAAAAGGATGGGAACAAAGGACTCTGTTTTGCAGTGAGGACTGTAGGCTTCGGTGTGAAATTATTTTGTTTGGAAAGGCAATTGGAATAGGAAACTAATTCACTCTTGACTATTAGATTCTGATTTTCTATTGCAAGAGTGAATATAGGAAACAACTCTGTAATTAATTCAATATTAGTATTGTACTACAATGCTCCTTCCTTATTCATTATCTCGTGGTCCTTCTTAACTTCTTCCTCCTATCTGAGGAGGACATGGGCCTCTAGGCTATGTAAAACTAACACTGAATCACCGTATGAAATGGCGATGGGAGCTGTCACACCACCATACTCTTTGCGCTAGATACATAATCCATTTTGCAAACACAACAAAGGCATATTGTTTAGCTACAATAATGACAACATCCATCCTAGAGGAAATTAACATGTCCATACACAATCAAACAACATTGGTCCATTTAAACATGTCACAGAGAGATACATCAAATGCAACTTAGTTTAGTGCTCTCCTAATGACTCCGAGAACAAGGGAACATATGGAATGAACAATGTATGAAATGGGCGCATCACTATTTAAGCCGGGTCTAGGCACATCACTAATTGTCAACATGTAAGTTTAGCAGTAGGAAAAAATGAAGAAAACCATTTTTGTCCACCTTTCTTGTGTAGTAACTTCCTTGTCGATTAGGATATGGTGGTACTCAAGTTTTGATTCCTCAGACTGAATAGCAGGCTTGGAAATGGGAACATAGAGCTATTCAAGAAAGATAACAAAAAGGTGAGGTGAAACTTCCACTAACATTTGCACCTCTCACGGTCGAGAGAGAGCAAGAGGCAGAACAAGCGTGTTCCCTTTACCTTCCAAGCAAAAGAGGAGGAAGGAAAACAAGCATGTTCCCTTATACCATCGCAAAACTTCCACTAGCACCGATGAATTGAGCGGACATGCATATAGCCATGCATAGGTGTTGGAAGAAGCTAATCTTGAAGGCCTTCTCCCAGCAGCACTGGAGTCGATGTAGGATGAGGGAGGCCATGGCGACAGGAGACTATGTGTAACTCAAGGTTTTCTCTGGTTTTTCTGATGCTAAGGGAGGAAGAAGGATTGGAGTTTGCTAGAGAGGCTCCCCTTACCTTGGCTTAAATAGCCCCACCTCAAGACACACACAGGGATGGCAACAGTCAAGGTCCATGACATCCATGACCACCCACACGATTCACGGGCGACGGAGCGGTGAACACGATGTGGTTTAGATTCCCTGACACATTTGATTCCCTACCATATTTCATCCTCATCTAACACAGTAATAATCATCACAACAATTTCATTGATAACTTTAGTTACATTCCACAGTTGTACAATAACAAAGACCTATCAAAAACTACTGGGTGTACAATAACAAAGACCTATGAGTATAGGTACATCCCATAGTTGAGTCTGGAGACAAGCAATGCAACCTAAGGATGAGGCAGCACCTCGCAAAACTTCCACCAACATCTCAATGAGGTGCTTTACCTCCCCTGCTCCTGCACCTCTCATGGCCGCAAGCACAAGAGAGATAGAGGCAAGAAGAGGAGCATCTCAGTGAGGTGCTTTACCTTCCCTGCTGCACCTCTCATGGTTGTGAGCGTGAGGGAGATAGAGGCATTGAAGAAGAGGAGGTAACCATGCAAGGAAGAGAAGCACCACCGTCATCGCTGCTGCTCTAGAGGAAGGAGGATCGCCAAGGCACCGGGATGGTGAATTGGTACAAGAAATGCGTAGGGCAAACCAGGGATACCAAAGTGCATTGAGTACCCCTTGGCTTGCCCAAATAAGTGAACCCCCTTAATCCTAAAACTTCCACTAGCACCTAGATCGAGTAGCCCCGCTACGCCTAGATGCTGGTAGTACCCAATCTTGAAGGCCTTCTCCCAATGCCGTTGTTGCCATTGGAGGAGTTGGAGAAGGAGCACCATGGTGATGAAGAAAATAAAGCTAGTTGGCTCAAGAGCTTTGTCTGTATCTAAGGAGGAAGGAGTGTGTGGATTGCCAAGAAGTGCATCTAGCTCCTGCTTAAATAGGCCAACCTTGAAGATGGAGAAGCAGGGAGGAGCAGTATAAGCACCAGAGAAGACGAGGCATATACTCCATAGGAAAGTAATGGTGATGCAACTGTGTTATTGGTAGTTGGGAAATGGGGAAATAACTCACGCTGAATTTACTACCACCGGTACACCAAATGGTCGTGTAGAGCCATGCGGTCATTACACTTATCCTAGTTGGCTCGGTGTTCCAAATGATAGTGGAATTCAACCCCATTACCACCATCGCATTGATGGTTTTCAACTACTGGTTTCCTTCCCTTGGAGGCCTCGCTATCGGTCCAACCCGCGGTAGAAGTATAACACCGTCGCTTCTATCGCTACGACAGTGAAAGTGGCAATAGTGAAAAGTGAATCTGTAGTAGTGGAGGTGCTCGACGGTGGGGTCACGCTCCACATGGAGAGGCACTGCGACTGCCACATGCTCAGCTTCACAAGATGAGAGAGCCACTGTCTTTATCTTCAATGGTTGATCAAATTATTGTCACCACACCTGCTACGATTTTCCTGTCTTAACGTCCCCGGCAAAATCACTATCACTATACCCTATCAATTTGGGTTTCAATTCACCTCTAAAACCTGTCAATTTGGATTTCAGTTCACCTCTATACCCTGTCAATTTGGGTTTTTGTTCACCTCTATACCCTGTCAAATTGGGTTTCAGTTTAGCTCTATAACTTATCAATTTGGGTTTCAGTTCACCTCTGTACCTTGTCAACTTGGGTTTCAGTTTAGCTCTGTAAGTCAATTTGGGTTTCAATTCACCTCTATACCCTATCAATTTGGGGTTCAGTTCACCTTCCTTCCTGAATCTGCAACCATAGCTTAGTGTACCCTTTAGGTATCTTAGGATGTGTTTAGTTGCATTCCAATGTTCTCTGTCAGGAGCTTCCATGAACCTACTAACCACTGAAAGGTTTTAAATGGCTAGAGGGGTGTGAATAGCCTATAAAAAATTTCTACAAATACACTAGAGCAACTTTGTTAGTCAAGTAAACGGCGAAATGCATTTTGCTCTAGCTCTACTTAAAAGGCAAGCCACCTACCAACAATTCTAGTTAACTATGATCACTAAGCACTCAATGGCTGTCTCTACTTCTACTAGCTAGTGAGTTCACTAAACAAGTAATTCGACTAATTACTTCTAAGCTACTCAAGAGAGCTACAATAGCAAGCTATGCTACCTCTACACAAGATAAGTATGAAAGTAATACAAGAGAGGTAGAGGGGTGTATACCTAACCGGGCAAGCGAAAAATCGATCACAATGAATGACAATTGACACAATGATTTTTCCTTCGAGGTTCACTTGCTTGACGGCAAGCTACGTCCCTATTGTAGCAATTCACCCACTTGGAGGTTCATATGCTAATAGGCATCACACGCCTAACCCTCAATACGGTACCACACAACCAACACAAGATGGGGATCCATAAGCTATGCACAATTCATTAGAGTGGCTTTTGATGCTTCGTTGGGGAATAAGCCCAAGAACCCCTCACAAATCACCGAGAGATGGCCATGAGCAATCACCAACTCGTGCCAATGCTCCTCCACTGCTCCCAGCCGTCTAGGCATCGACAAACGCCAAGAGTTACAAGAAAATCACAACAAAACAATTCTCAAGTGCCACTAGATGCAATCACTCAAGAAAATGCAATTTGGATCACTCCCAACTCACTTGGATGAACAATCAAGCAAGAGATTGAGTGGTAGAGGTTTGGCTTAGCTCACAAGAGTGTATGGATGATCAAAATGTCTAAGAGAGTGAGCTAGAGCTGGCCAACAAGTATTTATAGAGCCCCAAAGAATAGAGCCAGTATGCCCTTTCATTGGGCTCATTGTGGGTCGACTGGACCCACTGGTAGGGTACGGTCTAGACCAACTCACTAGGGTCTAGTCCAAGGATCTTTGCCATGTGTCCTCAGCGTTCAACGTCAGCCATCACTCATCAACATTCACTAAACTTCACGCTAATAGTCACCTCCGGACCGGACTCATGGAGCAGCGTCTGGACCCCACGTAAGGGTGAGTCCAGAGCTCTCCACAAAGCTCCCAGAACACCTAGAATTGATCGGACTCGGTCCTGATCGAGCGACCAGGCCCACAGGTCATAGAGTCTAGTCGAGGCTCAAATCCACACTGAGAAGTCTAGGCCACTTTGGATTGGGTCCGGTTCCATTGTTCGGACTCCGCCCTAGGTTTGGTCATCTCACTGATCATCACAACGACGCCACGTATCCCTCGCGATGTGCCTACATCCAACCGGACTCCCATGGTCGGGTCCGGTCATGCCACCTTACCTAGGTCCAGAGCATATGGTCCCCTACGCTGCTCACTGCCACTGCATCTAGACTCAGCCAATAGAGTTCGGTCGCATCCCAGCACTAGGTCTAGTCTAGCCAGAAGGTTTGGCCTAGACCAAGGGTTAGTGACCGGACTCTGCCTTCCTGGGTCTTGTCCAACCAAGACTCAGGGTCCGGTCCTTCTCTTCACCTCCTTTTCCTCTCCAACTTCTTCACCCTTGCTCCCAAGTGCTAAACACATTGTGTCTCACCTTTGTGCATGTGTGTTAGCATATTTTCAAATCATTTTCAAGGATTAGAAGTTAGCTCACTAGGTCCTAATGCATATGCAACAATGACTTCACCTAGTGGCACTTGATAACCGATTTAACTAAGATTTTCCCTCTTCATTGTATGGCTATCTATCCTAAACACACTCACACCCACTTGGTGTCTTGAGTGGCAAAACAAAATGGCCATATCAAATATACCTTGGCCTTGAGCCCATTTAATTTTTCTCTTTCTTCTTTTCTAAGTTTGGAGCTTGATCATCATCACATATCCACCATCATCACTATGGACTTCATCTTGCTCCACCACTTGGCCTTGGACCATCCTAACTTGTCTACACGCTTAAGTAAAGGATTAGTCCAATAGGTTTCATTAATTATCCAAAACAAACTAGGGCTTTCAACCACCCCAACTAAATGAGGTAGGTCAGGTCTTGTGTTAGCAATGTATCTTAGACTCCTAACTAATAATTTATTGGTGAAACCCTTTCTAGTCAGCACTCTCTCTACGAAGCTCTATTTAGTGCTATCATAAGCCTTCTCTTGGGTGCCCGACGGCTGATGCCTATAGTGTTTTGGGTGGATTCGAGAATCATTAGAGTTGTTGTGGACACCAGTCATGAAATATAGGTTGGTGAGTCATATTTGTGCGTATTGGACTTAATTTATTTGAATTTCCTTCATGAATGGCTACTTTATTATTCGGGTGATCCATTGTTGACCAATTGTATATTGCTTGTGTAGGGGATGAAAAGAGGTCTGGTGTCGGTGCAGAAAGTGACCAACACGTAAATATTTGTAGTTTTGCTGTATGTTGTGATCGGATGTGGCCTAGCACTCAATGACACATGGTTCATACTGGTTCAGGTAACATGCCCTACGTCCAGTTTGAGTCGATCGATGACTTTATTCCTGAGCCTAGGTGCTCAAAGTTTGTTGTGGGGTTACAAACGGAAGGGACAAAAATGGGGGGTACAAGAGGTTCGGTCGGACTCTGGTCTGAAGGGCTGAGAGTGACGAGAGCTCCGCTATGTGCTAAGTGTTTGAGCATGTGCTTGAGGTTTAAACCTAGTGGTTCTCCTATTGTGTGTGTTGTTCGAGTTGTTGTGGACTGATTCTTTCCTTTAGGAGAGAGCGCACCCCCTTTTATAGATGAAGGGGATGCCCTTACAAGTGAGTGAGAGAGAGAGTGTATGTATGCTAAGTCTCGTTGCCCACGCCATCGGGTATAAGATGATTGTAGGCGCCCACAACACTGTTAATGTCAGATGCATATGGGAGGTTGCGTCGTCTTCTTCTGGTATGGCAGACATCAGTGCCTACCATACTGTTGATGCCTTGAGGCATGCAAGGGGTTTTACCATGCTCATCTAGTATGGGAGTTTGTGGGTGCCCACAACACTATAGGGTAAATGTCAGCGCCCACAACACTGCTTGGGTTCTGACATGCCTCTGGAAGGTTGCAGGACACTCTTCTATCATGTCATGTCGGTACTGTCCTATAGGTGTATAGGGTACGGTCCTGTTACGAGCTCATTTAGCACCGTGATTTAGGCCTAAGAAAAATTTCCAGAATGAGTTTTCTTGAATTTTAAAATTTTAAATATTGAGCTTATGTTTAAAATGCCATTTTTAGCAAACTATATTGAGCAAAGTAATTAAATAATGCTTAAATATTTTGTCTCTATGGGTTAGTGCAAAGTATGAACCTTTGCGTGAAATAATTATTGGTGGAAGTTAATCGAGTTAAAAACTTAAAACTAAATAGAAATAAAAATGTGAGTGCCACTGGCCACTCCTCCTACTTGCCTCGCCGGTAAGATGGTGTTGTTTTCCCTGCTCTAAATCGGTCGCCCAAATTACTCGCGTCGCGCCATGCTGTCCCTGCGTAGATGGAGTTGGCAAACCCTCATGTTGTTTGCTTGCTCTGTCTCTGATCATCCTTGCCTATCGCTGTCTGTCTCTGTGCTGAGGTCAACTTGCTGCTACTGCCTCTATTTGTCTGTCTCTTCCTTGTCTCTACGCTACTCATTGGTGGAAGTTGGCCGACCCTCGTGCTGTTGTTCCCTTGCTTGTCTATTTCTGTGGCTGGCCCCCAACTCCTGTCCGTCAGTCGCTCTGATGTCCCGTCGCTGCTCGCTCTATCCCCTTGCCTCTTCCTTTTCTATACCGCAGCACAATCGAGCCTTCAGGCAATAGTAGGCCCCTTTTTTCCTATTGCGTACTTATGGTTTTTATTCTCCCTATTGCAGGTGATAGGTGGATGCTAGAGCTGACCTTTGTGTGTGGGCTCAGCGAGGATTTCTTTACGCTGCGATCGTAGTTGTTACTTATAACTCTCACCAAATGCTTTATAAAGGAAAGTTTCATAATCTATTATCGTAGTTATATAATAATACTTCATCATGTCATGATTAGATACTTATTTCCGCTGTAATTCTAATCCCATGTTTATATTCCGCTGTTAAATTAAATTGTTCATAACTCTAATAATATGATTACATTCCGTTGTTGTAATAATAAACATTATACTCTGATGTTGTATTAAAAGTGATATAAGAAATGGTTAGAATGATGTAAGCTTTATTCTCTCATTTGTGATCCTGATGGCAAAAATGTGGATTTTCGAGTTCTCCCCTAGGGTGTGCCCGACAGAACCGAGTGATTTGGTGTTCTCCCCTAAGTGCTTAGTGTCTAAGGGAAGACGAGCACTTCTAAGAGACATTAGATTAGGTGGTTCTACCACAGGTGGTATCAGAGCGCAAATAAGAAAATATAGCTTCGAAAACCTTTTCTAAACTAAAATTTGACAACAAACTCTTTTCAAAAAGTTAGGACATTTTTATGCGAAGTTATATAAGTAAGCCTTATTACTATGGTAATGTATCCAGGATAGTTGGCACTCTACTGACTTAGGTAGGCTTAATCAAGTTTTTTGCAGGTACACTGACTCGAGCATAGTTCGATAGTATCGACTAGCTACAAGGAGAGAACGATGAACTAAAAATCTAAGAACGGTTGCCCTATATGTTGGCAACAGTGAAAGGACGTATAGGATGTGCATTCATGCATATCCTGGTTGTGCATTGTAGCGCTTGTATTGCTTGCTGGTACGCCATACATAGGTGTCACACGTGTCGTATTGTGCACGACTAACTCGTTTCTGTTCCGGAGTTAGGTCTGCACTATTGTTTTGTTTTTCGCATTCGCCATGGTTCACACCGGTCGTGACCCACGTCTCCTCGTACCCCTTTTCTGTGCTCTTGTCGGACCCTTGCCCTGCAGTCGTACTAGTCAGTAATGGCCTCAGACGTCGCTCGCCTCGAACACGTGGAATTTGGTCGATTCGTCATAGTGATCTCGTGCGGGAACCCTGGTGGACCGCGCCAGGACCACTGAACGCTCCGCCTTTATAAGTAGAGCCTGGCTTAGCCATTGGTACCACCACTCGGTGCACTTTAGCTCGCTTAGCTTTTCCTTTGAGCCAGCCTTTCGCTCAGCCTTCCTCGCAACCACCGCCAGAAATGGCAGGAGCCTAGGTTAGTAGTTACTGCCTTAATGTTGAGGGTTTTCCCAAAATCCTGCATGCCACCCTACAAAAGCTCGGAGTCAAAGATTGTCCTGAGTATGAGGGCCGTGAGTATGAGGAGCATGGCACTGAGCGGTGTGAGGTTACCGTCTACATCGGGAAAGTGAAGAGTTCCCTAACCTCACTGAGGCCAAGAGTGTGACCGCAACTGGGTTTAGCTTCACCAACACCTACCAGGTTGTGGCCCTCAAAGCCTTGTGGTACCTCTACCAGATCTATGAGGAGCCCATTGCCCATACCCACATGCAGTTCTTTCCACCTTTGGATAGGAACCGATGGGCATAGAGGGCTCGCATGGAGGCTTTGCAAGGGCAGGATGCGCAAGAGGACAGTCCAACCATGGTGCACTTGACCACATACCTGCTCGCCCTGGATGAGCAGTATGACCGACAAGCCCTGGAGCTAGGGGCGTGCCTTCGGCGCGCCGAGGAAGCCGAGATCTTCAACTAGATGCTCTAGGTGTAGCTCGCCGAAGCGCATGCCAGTGCTACAGCTGCTGAGAGCTGGGAGACTACCATGTCGGAAGCCTTGAAGGAAGCTAAAGACTAACATGTTCATCAGCTGCGTGCGTCCTATCTTGTCACTAGGGCCAAGCGGAGGACGCTGGCTGCTGAAAGGTAGGATGCCCTGATCTTGGAAGGGATCCCTATCCACCCGCTAGAAAGAAGAAGAACTAGTGTTGCAGCACCGCCAGCACCTCCACCCTTAGAAGTGTCAGAAGAAGAGCCCTTGGTTCCTCTCACTCAGCCATTGCCACGAGAAGATGTAGATTAGTTGCCTTGGGATGTTGTACCTATAGTAGTAGTGCTTTTCATCACTGTCCTCCGGTATTATATTCTTGCCATTGTTGTTCGTCCATAGTTGTTGAGATCGTCCGCCCATAGGGAAGGTGAACGTTGTATCATGAATGGAAGCCTAAATGCCTGTACGTTGTACCTGTATAAGATCGTTGGAATACGCATTTTTATTTATTTCGTTGTGTTTATTGTGTTCATCTACCCTTAAGTTTTGTTAGACGTGCTTAAAGTTTTTAAGGTCGATGTTAAGTAGGTTACAAGAGAAGTTGCCATTCAAATGCCAGCAGATCAGCCATGAACATAGGACACTGTATCGACTAATTGTGCATGTTCCAGCAGAACACTTGAATCTCTTTAAAACAAATCCACCATTGGATTTGAATTCCTTGTCCCTTGTTGTGAAGGGAACCTTTGTTGTTTGAATTTTTCCTTGCAATACTCCTCTTATTATGTGGTCTATGACCCCACCGCCCTCATGGCGTGTAAGTTGGTAATAGTTGTCTGGTTAAAAGCTTATGGTGCCACGACGAAACCGAGGGCTCTCTGTGGAATAGCTGCCACATGTGACGCTGCTCGGCACGTGCTGGTATCGAGGTTGTTGACCAAGTACCTTTACCAAGTTACACTGCCATACCACTATTGGCTACAAAATAATTTTTCCTTGGAAATATTTAGGTGTTCAAATGGGAAATCCACAACGGGTTGATGACATAGTGTTCTCTCAAGTTAAGCAAGAGGAGGTGGTTTGCAGGAAGAAAGTATGACATGATCTCAGTCTACATGAAAGACGGATGTGGTCAAGTAAAGGAAAGAGAAAAGAAGAGTAGTAAGGAAAGTTAGCCTTGAGTAGTCGGGAGTAATAGAAAAGTCTGAGTGGATGTCATGTCCCAAGCCCTGTGTTTAGTTGACCACGCTACACATGCTGGGTTGTTTCGCTGTGTGCCTTGCGAACGCTGTCTGTATCGGGTCCTTAGCTCCCCGTTCTCGCATGGCCGCGGCATCATGCCGCACTCGTCGTCCTTGTGCACTCTGTGCTTTTCCTTTTCCCCAGCGTCTAGTCGGCTCTCGACTCTCATGCCTCATCCCTTGTACCGGACCCCCCCATTTCCTTCTTTTTGTGCACACGACCGCCCGCACGCTTGCCTCATAGAGTGGACCTCCCCCTCTCCTTTCCTTTATTTCCCCCTCCGCCGCTCATGTAGGGAGTGCACCATGTCCCCGACCTTATCTCCATAGCATGCACCGTCTGTGTATCCCATCCTCGCCACATCCACTTCTGGTGTGTTGTGCCCTACCTCCGTTCGCCTCTATAAAATCCCCTTGGTCCTTGCTCTTCTTCTTCATCTCATTCCCTCACATTCGGAGCAGAGCTATGAAATCCAGTCGACGTTGTGAAGCTAGGTTCGTTAGTTTGAGGTGATGGTGTGATCTGAGAAGAAAAAGGGACCCGGTTCGTCGAAGAAGTTCAAGTTCCTTTTTGGGTAGTCAATCTTAGGGTTTACAATGTTTTACTTCTCAGTCGACTATTTCTGGATCTGTTGGTGCTACGCCATGTTTTGGATAATCATCTTTCGGTTGTTTCTCCATTGCCCTCATTTATCTCGACTTCTGGAGTAAGTCTCGGTTGTATCAGGTTGCTCTTAACCATGTATTCCTAGATCCCCATGTAGTTTAGTATTCGAAGTCGTATAATCTTTTGTGTAATCCCTTATCTCCAGAATGTAATCGCGTTTTCCCCTCTCCTAGTTCTTGCTTCGAATCTCGGGACAAGATTCTTTTTAAGGGGGGTTGGTTGTAACACCCCTGGTGTTACGAGCTCATTTGGCACCGTGATTTAGGCCTAAGAAAAATTTCCAGAACGAGTTTTCTCAAATTTTAAAAATTTAAATATTGAGCTTATGTTTAAAATGCCATTTTTAGAAAAACTATATTGAGCAAAGTAATTAAATAACGCTTAAATATTTTGTCTCTATGGGTTAGTGCGAAGTATGAACCTTTGCGTAAAATAATTATTGGTGGAAGTTAATCGAGTTAAAAACTTAAAATGAAATAGAAATAAAAATGTGAGTGCCACTGGCCACTCGTCCCACCTACCTCGCCGGTAAGACGGTGTTGTTTTCCCTGCTCTAAATCAGTCGCCCGAATTACTCGCATCGCGCCGGGCTGTCCCTACGTAGATGGAGTTGGCCGAACCCTCATGTTGTTTGCTTGCTCTGTCTCTGATCGTCCTTGCCTGTCGTTGTCTGTCTCTATGCCGAGGTCAACTTGCTGTTACTGCCTCTATTTGTCTGCCTCTTCCTTGTCTCTGCGCTGCTCATTGGTGGAAGTTGGCCGACCCTCGTGTTGTTGTTCCCTTGCTTGTCTATTTCTACGACTGGCCCCCAACTCCTGTCCGTCAGTCGCTCCGTTGTCCCATCGCTGCTCGCTCTGTCCCCTTGCCTCTTCCTTTTCTATACCGCAGCACCATCGAGCCTTCAGGCAACAGCAGGCCCCTTTTTTCCTCGTCTACCACAAGCTCGGCACTTTGGCGTCCGTGCTCTTGCCCGACACGCCGCACCACCGCAGCCCCACGCCTCCTCCGCACGCTGTTGCTCCACGGCGACTCGCCACCGACGCCCTACCTCCCGTGAGCGCAAGTCCTGGCTACGCCGCTCTCGATGCCGCCCGCGCTGGACCGAGCCTCCAGCGCCACCGCACTGTAGTCGCCGGCGCCCCTTGCTCTCCCTCCCATGCACCCGGGTGCTAGCAGCACTGCCCCTCCCACAGCACCTCGCCTCGCGTCTCGCATCGCTGGTGCCCACCCTTCCCTGCACTAGCGCACGCACCCCCTTTTTTTCCTCTACTGCAGCCCGAGCCTCATCACCACCCCGTGTGCCTCGGTGAACCAAGCTACTTTGGGCGACCTGCGCTGCTCCCATCGTCGTGCTGCCTCTCTCTTCCCCACCGCCCGTGCGCCTCGGTGAACCAAGCTACTTTGGGCGACCTGCACTGTTCCCATCGCCATGCTGCCTCTCTCTTCCCCGCCGCTATCTCGCGACATGCCATGGTCATGCCCGCTTCCGTTAGCCATGGCCATGGGCCTCGGGTGCGAGCACCGCCGCCGCCGTTGCCTTTTCCCTTTTACCCTTGCGAGCGCGCGTACCCATGGCCCATGTTGGCCAGCTGCTCCACGGCCGCCACAGCGGTTGCTGCATTGCTCCACCACCGGCGCCGCTGGCTCGCAGCACCTGCCAAGGCCATGCATCGCTAGCTGATTCACCCGCGCCTCCTCCATTGAAGCCGCATCACATGGAGCGGGCCGCTGTGCACCACCTCTGGTGTAGTAAGGCCGCTGCCACTGCCGCCTCGAGCTCCTATCCTTGCCGAGCCACCGTGACCTACAGCCGCCCCACCAAACGCAATCACGGCTCCACCGCGCCTCGTCGGTTCGTCCGCACCGAGCTCGGCCACCACTTCGCCGCCGGCGCGCCCTCACCACGGTTTCGCTCGGTCTCACGCGCCGACGCACGTGGCTAGAGCTCCATGCCCTAGCTCGGGCCGAGCTGTGTCCTCCTACGGGTGCGCCCGGCATCGGGCAAGCCATGAGGCCACCTTCCCACCACCGTCGTTTTTGGGGAAAGAGAGAGCAAGGTGAGAATATGTAAATAGAGATAGCAGAAAGGTCCTAGGTGCGATAATCATGACTCATAGAAATAGTAGAAATGATAGCATACTAAATAAATAGAAGTTCGGGGAGGTTCATGCAAAATGGTCACTGCGCACTGGGCTTGCACAGCTGGGCCAGCCTACCGCATCGTGCCTGGGCCGCATGTGCGCGCTATGCGCGTGGGCCGTCCGCTTGGGCTGCTGGGCCACTGGCCGCACGCGTCACCTGGGCCTCAAGGCTACTTGCACTGCTGGCCTGTTTCTGGCCAGGGCTGGACTACGTTTCGCGTTGGGCCGAGATCATTGACGCCAGCCCATTTCAATTTCTAGGGCAATTTATAATTTAGCTTATAAAGTAAACTTGTAAAATCAATATAAAATCGTGTAGGCATCCAAAAATAATGAAACCAATTATGTTAGTCTCCTAAAATCATGATCTACCTGTTAGTATAGTATGTTCACATAGTTTGATAATATTCGTGGAAGCTATATAATTAATTTAAGGTACTTAATATTGTAAAATATAAACTTGTAGGATTTCCATGATAAATTGGTAATGTTGTTGAATCTGAAATTTATATAGTAGGCTCCTAGCAATGTTAGGTACTCACTGTAATTGTTCTAGCTCCGGAATAACTAGTTGCTAATTAGATAATGATGTCCTATTGTGAATAAAGATTAAATTGATGGAATAGGATAAAGAAACAACTTAGGTTTATATAACTAAAATAATTGTTGGGAAATACGCCTTATCCGACAACGTGTATATGTAGCCTAAGTACGGTCGTCATTAGAGCGAGCTCGTTAGTTTGTGAGGCGTGATCGGGTTTCTAAGTATTTCGGTTGTCGTTGATTATTTACATCTTTGCATTGCATCGCATGCATATCATATAGCTACGTTGATGGATCAACGGACCGATCGAAGGATGATTGGGAATCCGAAGATGATGTAATGGTATTCTCTCTAGGAGATGATACAATGGGCTTTCTATTCAGATGATGTGGATGGTCTGAAGATGCAGATACTAACTTTTTAATATATTTTACCCAGGCAAGCCCCGGTGCATAACCCCTACTTTTCTACAGTTTAAATTATATTTGTGCATTAAGTTTTAAGGAGTTGATTGAAACCCACTTGCATATATATATCTTTATCCTATGAGTCTTACTAGTATGACAGGATCGTGTAGAATGTTATGCTATAGGACTTCGGTAGAAGTTGAGTGATTGCCTGTCACTCGTGAGAGATAGGAAATATATTACTAGATTATTATCACTTGAAATGTATAAATGGTGGAAAGGAAAAATAGTGACCGGGTAGGGATATGGTTTGGGTATTGGTGGGTGTAAGAGGTCGTGTCGCCGTGGATGCAGGGCATGGCTTGGTTAAACTGCTTTCCCTGTCTGTGTCGGTTAAGGACCGATCGTTGCATAAGCCATCGAGGCAAGTCACAGACTTATTATCCCAAGCACATACTTGGGTATAGGCACTTGGAAGACTTGTTGCTCTCTTGTCGCGAAGCTGGCTCTTTCTGGACCGACTGTCAGGGTTTTATTTTGGTAGAGGAGGTCCTTGCACCGCACTGAGTTCGGGACTCAGGGGCAGGGGCTTGGAGTCCCAGTTTGGACAGGGACCTAGACACCTGGGACAGGAGAGTGATGGATTGGTCCTACTTGTGCCTTGGGTACAAGCGGGGCGTGTGTTTTCGGGGTACCTAGCTGGGGGCATTGATTCGTGAATCACCGGGCAATCTGGTATGGCTTGTTTTATGTCTAGCACCATAGTAAGAACTGAAAGATGAAAGATGAAAAGAAAAGGAAATCTGATTGCTTACCACTTGCTTGAGAATAGCACATGTGCTTACATAGAATGGTTAGTTAATGAACCAATACGGCTATAAATAAAAATCGAATATAAGGACTTATGCTTAGTAATGCTTCCTGCAAATGCAATAAACCCACAAGCCAGATAGCCTTGCATATTCTTGGAGTCTTTTCTTTCCTCCTGTCGGGTAAGTCTTGTTGAGTACAATTGAGTACTCAGGGTTTTTATTCCCCCTGTTGTAGGTGATAGGTGGATGCTAGAGCTAACCTTTATGTGTGGATACCTCCTGGTGGGCTCAGCGAGGAGTCCTTTACGCCGCGATCGTAGTTGTTACTTATAACTCTCACCAAATGCTTTATAAAGGAAAGTTTCATAATCTGTTGTCGTAGTTATATAACAATACTTCATCATGTCATGATTAGATATTTATTTCCACTGTAATTCTAATCCCATGTTTATATTCCGCTGTTAAATTAAATTGTTCATAACTCTGATAATATGATTACATTCCGTTGTTGTAATAATAAACATTATACTCTGATGTTGTATTAAAAGTGATTTAAGAAATGGTTAAGAATGATGTAAGCTTTATTCTCTCATTTGTGATCCTGATGGCAAAAATGTGGATTTTCGGGTTCTCCCCTAGGGTGTGCCCGACAGAACCGAGTGATTTGGTGTTCTTCCCTAAGTGCTTAGTGCCTAAGGTAAGACAAGCACTCCTGGGAGGCATTAGATTAGGTGGTTCCGCCACAACTTGAGTGCTCTACCTTACTTGCTCCATCCGTTTTTGGTCCTCACCGAGCGAGCGTCCCCGGTCAGTTGGTTCCAGTCGGCTCTAACTGCGCCAGAGAAGAGCTGTAAGCAGGGGTTCAGTGCATCCCCGGTCGGAGACGTGGGTCAGAGTTCGGAAGCGGTGTTTGGCCAAGCCTTCCGGTCGAAGAGGCAGGCTAGAATTGAAAGCGAGCATTGTTCCTCCTTGGCCAGGCCTTTCGGTCGGAGAGGCAGGCCGGAGTAAGAAGTGAGTGCTATTCTTCCTTAGCGAGGCCTTCCAATCGGAGATTGGATCGCCCTTCTGGCATGTCGTTTAGGTGTTTGGGCCGGCCCAGGAGTTTGTGCGTTGTTTGCAACATTGTCTGCTAGGCCAAGCTTTTGCTGGGAAGCCGGTCCAAGAGGGACCCTGGGTTTATGAACCCAACATCTGGTATGATGGGCTATGGACTGTTCAGTTCCATAGGGCTGATCCATATCTCAGGCTGGACAAGGTCGCAAAGAAAGTGGAGCTTTGCTCAGACAACAACAAACTATTTCTTCACATTGGTGTGTGTCTTTGGTGGACTTTGGTCGCACTAGGGGCACCATGCAGTGCCTATGTGCAATTGTTGTTCAAGTAGGCGTATGTGTTGTTTAGTTGAGTCCTCCTCTCTCCTTTGTTGTGATATTAAACCAAATTCATGACTATAAGTTTCTTACTATTATATAATAATTTTAAATTCTATTTTTCAAACTTATTGTAACCATTAATGTGGATCTTTACTTTGTGTTGTTAGTAATATAAAAGATTGTGCCTTCATGTTTTTAGTGCACCTTTGTTAGACTTTAATATATATTTACATACATAATGTTAAGTTATATTGGCTCTACTTGTATGGTGAGAGATGGAAGTGGAGAGAGATGGGAGTGGAGATAGTGCAATAAGTCCTCTCATCCATCCCCTTCCCTGCCTTTTATTGGAAGTGGAAGCAAAGATTTTTATTGCTTCTCTTGATAGGACTTATATTTATAAAAGAATCCCTATAAGTTACAAATAGGCCCTAAACATTACCCAAGAAGAACACATGTTCTCTAATTGGGTAAATATGCTAATGGGGGCCCATAACATATGCCTCATCCCGGCACAAAGCTTTATTATTCTATTCAAGGTAATCCCTAAAAATTAAGAATATGCACATTGGTTTAGTTGTATAGGTTCCACTTCTTTCTAACTTCCACACTAGTGTGGGTTCATAACCACGACAATGATTAGTGGATCGATCGGTGGGTCAATGTGTGAGACTTCGGTGGTTTAGCACTAAAGACACAAAAGGACCTATCCTTGTTTAGGCCTCTAATCCCTACTTCCAGCAGTGAGTTATTTGTGTTAGAATGCTCAAAACAAGCTCGTACAATGAGACAAAGATGGTAGAAGAGCGCTAAGCTAGTTCTGATCTAAGGTCTACTAAGGTTCATCCCTAGTGTGTGATCGGTCCTCTCCTTCTATATGAGCCTATGCCCCCTGATAGGATCTAGATGGCTAGAGGGAGCAAATAAACTACAAAAAAATTCTATAGAAACCACAACACTAGAGCAAAGGTGATTAGTAAAAAAATGATCCTAATAGCCACTATTTGCTCTAGCTCTACAAACGCCCAATGTAAGCCCCTGCACAAGTCTAGTAGCCTTGATTTTTAATCTAAAACACAACACCAGACAAGTTACAAAGAACACTAGCTACACTAGAGAGCTACTAAAAGGAGAGTAACTAAAACTAGTTACTACTACAACTAAGCTACTCTAGCTAGCAACACAAGCGAGTAATAGGAATGTAAAGAGCAAGTGCATAGCGAGCAAACCACTGAGGCAAGAGATGAACACAAGATTTATCCCTGTTGTTCGGTTGCCTATTGACAACCTACATCGACACTGTGGCAAGTCCCAAAGTGACGATTCATGCGCTAACTAGCATGACAAGTTAGACCCACAACTTGGGTGCCGCAAGAATCAATCAAATGGTGCACTCCATCTAGCCACGAGCATTCCACTATAGTATCCCTTTGCAACTCCACGAGGTGGGATCAATACCTCTCACAAATCATTGGTTGGAGGTAGGGAACAATCATCAACACTCCTCTCAACAACCATAGTTGCTCCAAGCCATCTAGGTGGCGGCAACCACAAAAGAGTAATAAGAAAACCATAGCCCAACTGATGAACTAGTGCCACTAGATGCAAATCAACAAAGAAAATGCACTAGATCTCTCCCAATCTCACACAAATGCGATCACTAAGTTTGCAAGTGAGCTAGGGGTGTTTGACAAGCTCTTTGTATGCACCAATATCAGACAAGGGTGCCAAGAAAGTCAAAAGAGGCAACCACACAAGTATATACAGAGCAAAAGAGCCAACTAGACGTTGGGGAAAAAACTACCAGTTCGTGTCCACACCGGATGATCCTGTGCCCTGCCGAGGACAGCAGCGGAGCAATCTGGTGCCTCCTCCAATAGTTAGTCTAGACACTAACCATTAGCCCAACAGCCAATCCTTGTGTTAACCACTGAATTTGTAAAATTCTGGTACCCTTCAACCATCGAGAGCTTTCGAGAAATAAAAAATGTCAAGGGTACGACTTTTGACAAGTAGTCCTACCTGGCTTAATTTGCACGCCTAAGCTATTCTCAATAGATTTAGACAATTTATCTCTAAATTGATTCAAAGTTTCAATAAAATTGGTAATAAGTGGCACGTGTGCACTACTAAGCATAGGAATTTGACTTGGTGACTTCGGTGGGCTAGGAAGAACTGCATTGTACCTCACTGAAGCTCGATTCACCGCTGGTATGTGATCAGTTAGCGTGTTACGAGCCAAATTCGAAGCAAAAGTGACCATTGGCATAGACGTACTAATGAAAGAGATGGCTAGAGGGGTGTGAATAGCCTATAAAAATTATCTACAAAGACACAAATACTATAGCAAAGGTTGATTAGTACAAAATGAATTCCTAATAGCAACTACTTGCTCTAGCTCTAATTCTCCCGATGCAAGCCCCTACACAATTCTAGTATATTTGGTTTCTACATTATAGCACAACACCAAACAAGCTACTACTACAACAAGCAACACTAGAGAACTACTAACAAAGGCAACTAACAACAAATCACTCTACTATAGAGACTACACAAGCAACAACTACACAACCAAGGATAAGATATGAATGTAAAGAGCAAGGGTATCGTATGCAAGCCAATGAGGGCAAGTGATTGATAGACCAAGATACTAAAGATTCCCTATAGGGCTTTGGGTGCAGTGGATGTAGAAGCCTTTGGGTCACCTAAGATGGGATCATGGTATCAGGTAACATTGCCCCACCTATCCTTGATGCAACTCGTAAGGAATGCTTGTAGATTGGTGGAGAACTTAGCCTCAATCTTTTGTCAAAGATTCTAAGGAAGCTCTTTGATTGCCATTAGATTCTTGATGAACCCTTGGTTGAAGGGATCAGTGTGATCACCCTATCCTTGGGCTTATCATTGTCCATCATATTGCTCATAGATTTCTTCTTCCTTCTCCCTGACGGAGTCAACAAAAGGTGTGTTGACGCAGATTTGAGTCACACACTAGCAAGGGCTGGCATGCCTAAGTTCGCACATGACTTTGATCGTAACGAGAATGTAGTAAATCAACGAAATCGACCAACAAGCCAGTTAGCCCGATTCGACGCTAGTTCTTCACCTGGTAGACTCCCAAACACCTCCTGGGAAGACCCATCGAGGAGAGGCACAGTGAGATTTCCTAGGGTCAGCAAGGCCACCTAGAACACCGTCAAATCTCATTGAGAGACATGACGAACACCAAGGTAAAGAGAAAGTTAGTTCAAAAGGGCAGTAGATGTGTTTCTGATGATGGGAAGTTGGATTCCTCAATCAGCCGTGATCCTCTCGTTATATAGAAGGGGTGGTCTTATATCAGTAAAAAACATGTCCACAACGTAATCTCTAAGTTTCCCACATCGAAAATAGATCCAAAACCGATTTGGAAACAAATCGGACTAGGAATAATTTGACAAACCGTCCTGGCCGATTTTCTCAGGGCTATGCACTTTGGCCACCCGACAACACAGGGAAACCGCCAGGCCAGTCTATGAAGTATGCATAAAAAATAATCATATTTATAATATGTAACTAGTATCATTAGATTGACATGGAACATACTTTCATAATACATTTATTTGGAGATGCAATCATTGATATTAGAGCAACCCCAACCTTTGTAGTTTCCATAGTTGTCATGTCAACTAAAAACTCTAGATAGAAACCAACTCACCCAACCCACAGTTATCTACCTCCACCACTGCTTTCTTCTCTCCTTATCCTTCCTCCCTCATGTAAGTCTCCTTTTTCTTCGCTGTACGAAAAGCAACTCCTCATGCAAGGTGCTCATGGCGAGCGCGCGGCATGGCTAGAGCTACGATAGCGGTTGGAGCGCATCATGGTAGGGGCGCTCGCAGGCAGGCACATGATAGCACGCAGCGGTGGCACGACGGCGACGAGTGCTCTTGTGTAGGGGCGGCGCGGCTATGAATGGCGTGCACAGATAGATTGGCTCAATAATTGGCGAGACAGCCGTTTTGCGGTGGCGAGGCAAAGGCCAGTACTCTGCGCGCGATATCGTGACGATGAGCGGGCACAACGACGAAGTTGTCGTATGCGGCGACGGCAAGCTTACAAAGCTTGGCAGAGGCAACCAACTCATCTAGGCACATCACGGGGGCGAGCGTGGTAGGAGTAGACGTGTGGGCCCCACTCTAGAAGAAATGACTCGTTTCATCCCAACGGGGAAAAGATTGTTTCGTTATGCGTTAGGCGTCAAGTCGACGCCTGTCGACATAGAATTTTTGTCCCATGCCGAGGACACACGCAGCAAGCCAGAAGGGTCCGCTCGATGGAGTAGATCCGCCTAGCTTCAGCGTAGGGATGGTGATCCTACGTGATCCTCCTGAGACGTGCCAGTCAATTTGACCCTGCAATTGACAAGGAGAGAAGTTCATTAGTAATTAAGGGTGGAACTTGCCAGTGTTGTCAGACGGTCCCAAATGTGCGGCTATGAGAGCCAATATGAAAGGAGATTGACTAAATAGTCGATTCCAGTATGTTCATGAGAATAAATCAATTAGAGCTCATGGGGTTGTGTAAGAAGGATCGATTATCATTCATGATAAATATCATTAATCGAACAGATATTAATCAATGGAAATAAGATGTCAACAATGATCGGTTTGTGCTGAGCCAATGATTATAATTAATCGAACCCCTTTTTATATAAAGAAACAATTCAACACCACTTAACTGTTTAATAAAGATAAATCTAATGAGCATGTTAGATCTCATCTATCATCATGACCAGTGGGGCATGAGGCAGAATCATGCAGGCCATAGAAATAACAATAGACTCGATGACCCTAACTCATTACTAATATCAGTGGGGCATGACGCAGAATCATGCAGGCCATAATACAATAATAAGATCATGGGGCTAATATATCTTTCAACCTATCTTTACTTTAACGGTCTCGTGTTGTGAACTGTTCGCGAAAGCGCTCGATATCGGCTAAAACAGCTAATTTAGGCATAACGCGTAGTTAAAGTCATGCCTTACCAGGAATAGATCTACTAAATATTGATCCCCACTCCACGGTGCTAACAGTGGGGTGTGAGACAGAATCACATAGGTCGCGATAACGGGTCGTGGAACGGTTCTCTCTAGCCAATAGATCTACTCAAGACGCAACATGCCTCAATCACACATTATGCATGATCAAGATTGATGTAAAACAGCCGATAAGACATAACTCATCGTTTAAGGTGTAGATTGGATCAGTTTTAGGTTAGCAAACGATGGGTCAAATAAGATATAAGGCCGATCTAAATCAATCTCAATCGGGCAGAGTGATATTGTTGTAATTAGATAAATAATGAAAGCAATAAGCAATATCGGTAACTTAATAAATCTACCAAAGACTGCCATTCTAAGGTAGAGCCGATAACTTGACCTTGATCTAATTCAAGCAGTGAGGTGTGAGGTAGAATCATACAGGCTATACTTGAATTAAACAAGAGTCGATAACTAGCTTATACTAGAGCCATAGTGGGGGTCGACCGAATCGATGCAGCCATACGAACAGAGGTATAAACCATGACGGTACTTACAGACAAGCAGTGGAGGTCGACCAGATCGATGCAGCCATACTCGCTGAAGAACTCACTGAGATCTACTCTACTCCTACTCCTAAGGGGTGGCCAGAGCCGAAAAAAATAATTGACTTGTATTTAGATTGATTGATGTCTTGATACAATAGCCGAGGGTTTATATTTATACCCTGGGCTGATAAGAGTCCTAAACGAACACGACTAGATAACAAAAAGAAATACCAAGATATATGGACTCTAATTTCCCTTATGTAGAATCCTTGCTTCTGAAGCTTCCATATTTGATACGTGTCCTTGTTTTTTATCCTAGTATGCACCAGGACTTCATGTCTCTTAAATTAATTAAATAATATTTCTTGATCGGCTCATAAATATCCCTTAATTAGGAAACTTTCTCGCTTTTGACATCATTGGCCGATCTCTTCCTTTTTAGGATAAGCTTATCAAATTTTCATGTAAACATAGGCCCCCTAGTTCGAAGTATGAGTTTTCATGCTTCAAACTATTTTGATCCGATGGTCTTCTTTTTCCCTAGCCAATGACATTTGATTGCAATCACTAAAAGCTGCATCGACTCCATCTTCGTTTTGATCTTGATAACTTCAAAATTGATCTTTCTCTGCATCTCCGTTCATCTGCTTTAGCTGATTAGGAGCTGGCCCCCCCGAGTTTGATCATAGCAATACAAGTTAACCGGCAGTACGAAAATATGCTTATTTCAAGCCTCACCTACACATGTGAACTTTGAAGTGTCTACCATACCATCTTGGTGGTTGAGGAATGGAACGGATTAGAATACAGTCATCCTCGCCTCCCCTGCTCAGAAAACTTGGGTTTTTGAAATATTTTGAAATTAAACATAGCTTTGTTCCTCAAATGATTCTCTCAGATCGCTCAATGTGTATAGTTCCTCATCAAAGCATTGTTTTGTCTCTTCTTATTCTACTTCTAAAAAGCTTATGTGGAGTTTTAGGTAGGGATAAAATATGTAGCGTACTTACCTTACATATATTGTAAGGTCAAATCCCGGATCCGAGGAGAGAAATATCATACTCTTAGATCAAGATATGCATGTGCGTGAAATATTTAGTGGCTAACCTAATTCTACTATGCTCTTTGAAATACATTTCTCTCTTATGGAATATTTTTGCGAGAACATGGGCTATCTTTTCTCATCTTTTTCTTTTTCCCCTTTTATATTTATTTATTTTGGACTTCTTTTGTATCCATCTTTTATATATTTTTATATAACCCATGTCTCTCTTTATAATAAATTTTTTAGAGAAATATTATCAAGAACTTAGAGCATTTATTCTAATAAAACCTAATATATTTTTTGTCTTCTCCTAGTGTAGGAGCAGAACATTTTGAGATGGATGAAGAACATGTTTTTGCGTACTTCCAGTATAGAAGCAGCACATATATGTGGCGTGTACGTGATCTTGATTTTGGGAACATGATAAATCTCTCAATAAGGGTCAACAAAACTTGACAAAACTCAACACAGAGCAAGTAACTTATGTTAAAGATTTTTAATGAGACTAATATATGGCTCTGGTTGGGAATTCAACATCATTGAGGAGACAAGCTATTGATTTTAAATTTTTGTAAGAAAATTTCCCAAGTACTTTACAAAAAGAAGCAAGGTTTCTTTCATCATACCATATCTCATTCATCAACTACTTAGATAGCATGTTTTCCCAATGATAGATTGTTCACAAGTGATAGGAAAAGCATAAAATAAAGAATATGCGTACCTCCGCTTTAAACCAATGAATGCCTTTGCTCTTTTAGTATGTACATATCAGCTAGACTTCATCGACCTTATGATCTCTGCATTCTCAATCAAACATATGATATGGCATGACCGCATGTACTTCCAAGATCTGACTCATCCTTTTTGTGCCCACATACATCTTGTATATATATGCATGGAAATCTGACTTGCATGCACTACATAAAGGGCTCTATCGACTTGATGTCTTGATCTTCCAATCCTGAGCCAATTGCGAGCAATCTTTTATTTATTGTTTCTGACTTTTAATAAGGCGATTGTCAGTTTTAGAAGTCCCGCAATCAGATCAAGTTGAGAACATAGAAAGAGCACTGTGAAAAATTCGCTTGCTGAAGCCACAAACTGCAACAAAGGTCAAGGCTGGCCAAGAGGCTTCCTAAGTTGGCCGTTGAGCGCTCTGTAGGTACATCAAGGTAGTGCAGACACCCTTGTTGTTGTCATGACCGTCTTTTTGTTTTTGCTCTATAGGCGATATGTATCGTATCGGTTTTTTTTCACATCTTCACGCTTATTGTTTTAACTAGAGGCGATACCCTTCTGGTACCGGCTATTAGAGCTGATGACTGAATGAATCAGCTATTAAGTGTTGATCAAATGCTAAGATAACATCCATTTACATATTTTGCCACATAATTTTTCAAGGGTTAAACGATTGATCAACCCAGAGCAAGCATTTCATCAAGTGCCACAAAACTTTGTTTCAGAAATTCATTGATTCTGATCCGCACTTAGGATTCCATTTAACATTCACACGTCGGCCTAAACCCATACTCGGAGCTAATGCTTATTTTTCTTAATCCAATGGCCGACGTGAATCCGTGACTATTCACTAAAACAAACTCTCAGAGCCGATTGCTTGCATCGGCTGTGGGCTTTTATTGCTGATCTTAATGAAGCCTCCTTCCCATAACATGCTAGAAAAGCATTCGAAGTCTCCTAGTTCCCAAAAGACTAGATCGACTGTTACGATGCTCACAGATTCATCAGCGCGGACCACCTCAACATTGTCTCTATGCACTAAATCAAACACTGATGCATGGTCGATGGCACATAATAGTTTGCATGAATCCAATCATGACCGAGGAGCAAACTATATGACCCTTTTCCATCGATGAAGAAGAACGTGGTGAGCAGAATCTTACTCCCGATTGTTAGTTCGACATTTATTGCTCCTGGGGTCTTAGATGCATTACCTCCAAAATCCTTAAACATCATGTCAGTCTCTATCAGATCTTCTGGTCCTTTGCTAAGTTTACGAAAAGTGGTGTAAGGCATAAGATTGATAGAAGCACCTCCGTCCATCAATATCTTGTTCGTCGGCTTTCCATCAACAAGACCTTTTATATATAAAGCTTTTATGTGTCGATGCTTAACTGGTTTATCAAATATTGCTTGTTGTACAACCGTTAACTTGGTAACTATTTTTTCATACTCCGATGCATCAAAATCCGAATACACTTCTTGATCTGTTGAAGCTCTGAATTCTGATGGCAATAGAAAAGCCATTTGGATATTAGCCGATGGTTACTTTCTATCGGCTGTTTGCTTGGTACACCATACTTAAGGTTTACCGGATGCCTGAGCCTGTTCTATCTCTTTATTTCTTAGACGTTGCACCCTTCCCTTTTGGCTTCTTGTTAAACCTCCTAGACACCATTGGTCCTTCTACCAAACATATTTTTTTTCGTTGCTTTCCCCTTCATAATCAGCCCAGTCATGGTCAACAACTCTTTTTCCCAACCAATTATGAGCACTTCCATTTTTTTAGCGCTGGTCCTTGTTATCATGATGATATGTATCTTGAGTACGGATAGACCGACGGTTGGTTTGAGATTGCCTAATCTCTCAATACTGATTACTGTATTCTGGACAGTTATGTCTGGTAGGCAACTTCAAACCTTTATTCCAGCAATGTCTGAAGAAAGGACAATTCAAATATAATTCAGCTCATTTCCTTTCATACCTCTCTTCTTTCAATTGATGCTGGTATGCTTGATCCTTTAACCAATGCTGATAATCCTTTTCCTTCTGCCGCTGCCACTTATTCAACAGAATCCAAGATGTAATCTATGGCTTTGCCGTCTTTGCTTTTGACGTCTCTCCCTGCTCATATTGACTCTTTTGCTCAACACGACGTCTTCTAATCTCTCTATATTCGTCAGCCGATATTTGCATCTTAGGATCGACTATTCTAGCTTCTTTTGATTTGGTTGATGTTAGGACCTTAGTTTTTCCTTTGAATAGCCCAGCATCAACCATGTTTTGGTCTCTTGGGAAAGAATTATCATCAACTTTTATTTTTCGAGGCATATCAAATTTGAGCCTCCCCTGCTGAATAGCCCTCTGTATATGCTGCCAAAAAATTCTGTATTCGTTGGTGGAATGAGAAGTAGCATTATAGAATTTGCAGAACTTCTTATTCTTTAATTGATCAGGGAGCAACATGACATGACCATCGGGCAACTTGATCTGTCCTTTTTCAAGCAAGGAATCGAAGAGCTTATCTGATTTAGTGACATCAAAGTCATAGCTCTCCTCAACTCCTCTTCTCCAAGGATTTGGCATCATTACTGTCTTCTTGCCCTAATTCCATTCAGCCGTAGCAACCTTTTCTTCTTTATCTTCATAGCCATCATTGACTGAGTATGGATCATAAGTTTTAGCTACTGTGGTACTCTTTTGGAACCGGGTATCTCTGCGCATACTCTGAAATTGGCTATTGAGCGCTGCCACTCGTTGAGCCAATTGTCCCAAGTTGTCAAATTCTATCCCAATAGCTTTTCTTTCCATATTGGCAATATTCCTTAAACAGCTAAAACAACTAGTTGATCATCAGCCAAATTTAAGGAGAAGCACAAGTTCCTGGTTTCTCGGAACCTCTGAAGAAATTCAGTGCTCGATTCATTAGTCTTTTGTCTTATAGTTATTAGATCGGTAATCTTCTTTTCTCTAGTCCTAGTGTAAAAATATGTATGAAACTTCTTCTCTACGTTAGCCCAATTGGTAATAGAATTGACTGGTAGTGATGAAAATCAAGTGAAGGCTGGCCTTGATAAGGACAAGGAGAAGAAATGAACTCGATGGGTATCCTCAACTGATGCTTCACCTAGCTGTGTAAGATACCGACTGACATGTTCTATCGTGCTTGTACTGTCTTGGCCAGTGAACTTAGCAAACCCTGGGAGCCTATAATTTATGGAAAGGATGACCAAATCATACCATTCTAGATATGGGTGTTAGTACAAAAAGGTCAGCCCTTTTGGCTTCAGACCGAACAGATTCTTCATCATCTCGGTCACCCTCAATAATAATTCATCAGCTTATAGATTTGGATTCCTCTACACCTGCTGACCCATCTGTGGATTGAAATCCTATGTGTCTTGATACCCTGGATTTGGCATCATGTGAAGGGTGTTATAATATGTGCCAAAGTTATATCCTTGTGAAATATTGATTTGCTGGGTCCTTTGTTAGCTTGCTGCTTGAAGTCTCTGATTATAGATATAAGGATGTATATCTCTACGGATCCTTTGAATTGATGGTGCTATTTTTTGAGCCGACGACGGTATGTGGCCTGATATGCCAAAATTGATCACCTGGTTCTGACTTTGCCCCACCGGCTGTTGCACATGCTGTATTGATGGCCCAGGATGGAACTGTGTTTGATTTGCAGTAGTTCCTTGAGTTTGTTCAGATGAACCATGAACTGTCTGGACATCACCACTACCAGCCGGTGCTACTTCTTGATAGCTAGTACCGACTTAATTGGTCCCCTAGGTCGACGGATCTGGAATATTGTAATAAGTCGGTCCGCCTTGACTAACTGAAAATCCATGAATCGCCTCTTTCAAGGCGTTATGGAATACGTCTATGAAAGCTTCGTTATGGCTTGACATGGCATCATGAATAGATTTGTCCATAATCTCTTTAAAGAAACGCCTATCTTCAGCTTTATTTGTGTCCGTCTATCCGTGTAACAGAACTCTTGGTAGTGGAATTTTCTGAACAATTGTGTTGTCAAGTGTTTTAGTGTAGGACAACAAACATTTGTTCTGAAACTCTCCTATAGCTTTGCTGATGATACCCTTATCCCCAACAGGTAGATCTTCATAATGTAGCATAAGGATGTCGTTGTTATTGTGAACCGCCATGACGATTGTGGGGTCCCACTAGGCGTGCCAGAAACA
Source organism: Miscanthus floridulus (assembly GCF_019320115.1). NCBI lineage: Eukaryota > Viridiplantae > Streptophyta > Magnoliopsida > Poales > Poaceae > Miscanthus > Miscanthus floridulus. The sequence goes on along the minus strand of NC_089585.1, from coordinate 130,438,936 downwards.
TGTGTCGACACAGAATTTTCGTCCCGTGCTGAGGACACACGCGACAAGTCGAAAGGGTCCGCTCGATGGAGCAGATTCGCCTAGCTTCAGCGTAGGGGTGCTCAATCTAGCGCGATCTTCCCGAGACGTGCTAGTCAATTTGACCCTACAATTGACAAAGAGAGAAAGTTCATCAGTAATTAAGGGTGAAACTTGCCGGTGTTGCCAGACAGTCCTGAATGTGCGGCTATAAGAGCCGATATGAAAGAAAATTGACTAAATAGTCGATTCCAGTATGTTCATGAGAATAAATCAATTAGAGCTCATAGGGTTGTGTAAGAAGAATCGGTTATCATTCATGATAAATATCATTAATCGAACAGATATTAATCAATGGCAATAAGATATCAACAATGATCGGTTTGTGCTGAGCCAATGATTATAATTAATCGAACCCCTTTTTATATAAAGAAACAATTCAACATCACCTAACCATTTAATAAAGATAAATCTAATGAATATGTTAGATCTCATCTATCATCATGACCAGTGGGCATGAAGCAGAATCATGCAGGCCATAGAAATAACAATAGACTTGACGATCCTAACTCATTACTAATATCAGTGGGGCATGAGGCAGAATCATGCAGGCTGTAATACAATAATAAAATCATGGGGCTAACGTATCTTTCAACCTATCTTTACTTCAACGGTCTTGTGATGCGAACTATTCGTGAAAGCGCTCGATATCGGCTAAAACAACCGATTTAGGCATAATGCACAGTTAAAGTCATGCCTTACCAGGAATAGATATACTAAATATCGATCCCCACTCCACGGTGCTAATAGTGGGGTGTGAGGCAGAATCACACAGGCCATGATAACGGGGCGTGGAACGGTTCTCTCTAGCCAATAGATCTACTCAAGACGCAACATGCCTTAACCGCACGTTATGCATGATCATAATTGATGTAAAACAGCCGATAAGACATAACGCATCGTTTAAGGTGTAGATTGAATCAGTTTTAGGTTAGCAAACGATGGGTCAAATAAGATATAAGGTTGATCTAAATCAATCTCAATCGGACAGAGTGATATTGCTATAATTAGATAAATAATGAAAGCAATAAGCAATATCGGTAACTTAATGAATCTACCAAAGACTGCTATTCTAAGGTAGAGCCGATAACTTGATCTTGATCTAATTCAAGCAGTGGGGTGTGAGGCAGAATCACACAGGCCATACTTGAATTAAACAAAAGTCGATAACTAGCTTATACCAGAGCCGCAGTGGGGGTCGACCGGATCGGTGCAGCTATACGAACAGAGGTATAAACCATGACGGTACTTACAGACAAACAGTGGAGGTCGACCGGATCGATGCAGCTGTACTCGTTGAAGAACTCGTCGAGATCTACTCTACTCCTATTTCTAAGGGGTGGCCGGAGCCAAAAAAAAAAGTAATTGACTTGTATTTGGATTGATTGATGTCTTGATACAATAGCCGGGGGTTTATATTTATACCCTGGGCTGATAAGAGTCCTAAACGAATACGACTAGATAACAAAAAGAAATACCAAGATACATGGACTCTAATTTTCCTTATGTAGAATTCTTACTGATGAAGCTTCCTTATTTGGTATGTGTCCTTATTTTTTTATCCTAATATGCATCAGGACTTCATGTCTCTCAAATTAATTAGATAATATTTCTTGATCGGCTCATAAATATCTCTTAATTAAGAAACTTTTTCGCTTTTGACATCATCGGCTGATCTCTTCCTTTTCAGGATAAGCTTACCAAATTTTGGTGTAAACAACGTCGTTTCTTGGTTGAGAAACTATTTCCTCACTCTTTTTTTCTCTTTCTTCATTAAGTAGTGTGCCACGTCGAATATTAGCTCAGCTGGTAGATCAACGTTTAAGTCCATGGAAATCGTTTCCTCATTCGGCGCTGGGACTGCCCTTTATACTCTTCATAGGCTGTGTTTGTTTTCCACATCTAAACTCTAGCCCCTGTCACATCGTATGTTTAGATACATGCATGGGGTATTAAATATAGACTAGTTACGAAACTAAATGCATAGATTAAGACTAATTTGCGAGACGATTTTTTAGTCTAATTAGTGCATGATTTGACAATATGATGCTACAGTAACACATGTGCTAATGACAGATTAATTATGCTTAATAAATTCGTCTCGCGGATTACTAATGACTTCTATAATTTATATTATTATTACTATCCAAATACTCACCTCATGTAACATTCAGCGCGTATTTAGTTTCAGGAAGTTGGAATTTAGGGCTACTGTAGCACTTTCGTTTTTATTTGGCAATTAGTGTTCAATCATGGACTAATTAGGCTCAAAACGTTCGTCTCGCAATTTCCTACCAAACTGTGTAATTAGTTTTTTTTCGTCCATATTTAATGCTCCATACACGAGCCGTAAATATTTGATGTGATAGGTATTGTAGCACTTTTTGAAAATTTAAGGTGGAACTAAATAAGGGCTCAATATGATACATGAACCTTAGCCCTGGATTCAAAAGAGTTATATTTCTCGAGCACTTGTTCTGGACTTAGGGGGAAGTAGGTAGGAGTAGTCCAAACACATCCTCACAGCCACGTGACATCCGCACGGTCACTTCATCACTGTCACACACAGACTTGGCTCGAGGTGGTATTTGCCAATTTTGCATCTCATCCTCAACAACTGTCGTATATATATATTACTCCTATCCTTACACAGATATCCTCAGGAGTCAGGACTCAGGAGTGCCGCGCCAGGGCTGGAAACGGATAACGTACAACCACAGGGGTGAGAGCACGAAACGTGTGCCACTTTGTCTTCGGTTTGCAGCTCCTCACAGCAGGCTCGCACAGCCCAAAGCAGGCGTCCAAGCGAAGCCCGCTCCAGTCACAGGCAAATTTCTACGGGAGTGTCTTCCCCCCTGCTTTTTCTTCTCCCCTTCACCCCCCCGCGTTCGCGCTCACTCCCCCTCGTTCCTGGCGACGCTTGAGCGACCACCGCAGCCCGCTCGACGCCAGGTCTTCGCCGTGCCGTTCGCCGACGACGAGCACCCTCCAGGTATGCCCGCCCCTTCTTTTCCCTTCCTGCCGCGCGAAACCGAGAGCCCAAACCCTAGCTTACGCTATTTGGCATTTCCACTCGGATCTGATCTAATTACAAGTGTACGCATGTCTTATGCCAGCTAGCTTCGATTATTTTTGCAAAAAAATGACCTTTCTCCTGGGTTCGCCCCTGTTCAGCGTAAGGAGGGGAGCCGGAGATGTTCTACTCGCAGTTCATCTTGGCCAAGAAGGGCCCCCTCGGGACCATATGGATTGCCGCGCACTTGGAGCGGAAGCTGCGCAAGAACCAGGTCGCGGACACGGACATCGGCGTCTCAGTAGGTGGGTGGCCTTGCTTACGCTTCCAACAATTTGATTTTAATCTAGGGTTTGCACTCTACTGTTAGGTTTGTGCATGCTGTGACCTGACCTGTAGGATGGTATAGTGTTGTTCTGCTAATGCTCGTCAGTGTTGTAGCTGCACTGAACCAAAAAAACGCTAAATTTAGCTAATTTATGGTTTCTCTGTAACTGTCCCTGCGGTTACAGCGTCTGTACTACTACCTCCAGCCAAGAAAACTTTGATGTTCAGACAAGAAGAAAGTAAGCTGTGCAGCCTGTCTGAAACGAAATGTTTATGTAACTATAATAGAAGAATTTTAGCCCTTCTAGTCATGTCCAGGGTTAAGTAGCTTCTACCTGCTGCTATCAGATGCGTAAAAGGATAACCTTTTTTGAGCTGTCAATGAGCTGTCCATTCTTTTTTGTTTAATTTGTGGTGCATCATTGACATGGCTATAAAAAATCATTACTCATTTACTCGGTAGATTTGGCATGATATTACCTTGTTGCATGTAGCTGTTTCTTTTCACTGTTCTATTGCCTGCTAGGGTTAAAAAGCACTGATGGCTTTTTTGCTCAGTTACATTGGTTGTTGCTGAGCCGAAGGGGTGTCTGCTTTGGGAATACTAAAGATTTTTTTTGCATTAATTCGCCCTATTGGGAGTAATTCTTAGGTAAAGCTTATTACAACAATATAATACTAGCATCCTGTGTCGTGTCTGTGACGTGGAAAGAACTCATCATTCTGGCTTGATTACTGTGTGACTGTTCTTTTAACCTTTGGATATTATAATTCGTCATTCTAGCTGGACTATTGTGTGACCTCTTTCCCCCCTTTCTTTTTCCTTTTATGTGATTGTCCGTTTGTCACTTCCATATCAGGAGGACTGGGAGTGCTTTTAGTTCTTGATGCTATTATCTGTCATCAAGTGGCTTGACTCTTGGTTGAGTTGAATAATTCAATCACTCTACTCTGGATTTGGAGAAACACAGTTCGGTAGACTGGTGTAGCATCCGATTTAATGCTATGCTGATGCTTTTTGGGTGTCTTTCTTACATTTTATGCATTTTCCCTTGCACATAATGTGTTTATCAGAAGCACCGCCTGATGCATGTGATACAAGAAGGTGCTATGATGTAATTTTGTAATTCCTCTTTCGCACAAATGCTGAGCTTTCATCAGTTGAGCTGCGATGTGATATTGAAAAAAAATAGTTGTTTTTAGTGTCTGATGAAATATATCCATTTATCTCTGTTGCACATGCCTCAGGGAAAAAAAAACTAGTGTCGCGATTTGCCCCAATATCCTCTTGTTGAGTTGGCATGTGAAGCTAGGGTTATAATAGTTTTGAGACAGCCAATATTGACAGTGACATCATTCCTTTTACTATATGCCATATTATGTTGTGTATTTTTTTAGACCATGCATAAATTGATATCGCTACCACCTTGTAATATCATCCATGCTTTATAGAAAACATACAAAGTTGCAAACATGTATAACAGAAAGCAAAGCATACTCAAGTTCCTTATGTACAAGAAGATTTTAAGAGAATTTCAGCCTACATCACATCAACAACAACAACAATTTGGGGTAGGCTAGAGTTGAAACCCAGCAGAAGCAATCAAGGTTCAGGCACGTGAATAGCTGTCTTCCAAGCACTCCTGTCTAAGGCTAAGTCTTTGGGTATATTCCATCCTTTCAAGTCTCCTTTTATTGCCTCTACCCAAGTCAACTTCGGTCTTTCTCTGCCTCTCTTCACGTTACTATCTTGGCTTAGGATTCCACTACGCACCGGTGCCTCTGGAGGCCTCTGGAGCCTACATCACATCACATGTCATAAATTAGGGAGATCTCTAAATTAAGCGAGTATGGACAACTACCAGCCTGAAGTCCAATGCCACGGGTTATGCCTTGTGAAAAAAGTATTATGATTTGTTGTATAACCAATTACCATACGCCAGTATGACGTTCAACGCCATGAATTACGCCTTCAGGAAAAAGATTACTTAGAGAAAATCCAGACTGCAATGATTTATTAGTGTCACTTCATCTTTCCCTCTAATTGTAGAAAGGCTCTTGCTGTCCTTTATATATATTTTTTGGATCAGGCTTAATTTCTCCATCTTCTTTTCTTATTTGTTGCATGAACTTCAGGAAGCCTGCGTATGTCTTGTTATTGTTATAGTGAGACAGTTGTCATAGGCATAGAGGTGTTTGTTTGGTTCATCATATTTGCTCCGTTATTGATTCACACTGTTAATATAGATCACACTACTACGCGTTTGGTTGGGCCAACAATGTAACCGATAGCGGCAGGATCAAATACAGGCTATGCAAGGTTGACCATCTAAAAAAAAACTCGACCTGCGGGGGGTTATGACGGCCCCCGGGTTTTCCCTTTAAGAAGAAGATCTTCTCACACAGATCGAGAAAACCCCCGAACCCCCGCCCCCATCCTGACGCAGGAGGTACCGTTACCCGGTGAGAACCGGGCCGGGGCCTTCCACTGCGCTTTGGCACATGGGGACGGGCGAGGGGATTTTTTTAACCTCAGCCTGAAATCCGCTCCCACGGGGAGTCGAACCCAGGACCTGAGGAGTGCCACTGGGTCACCTAACCGTTTGAGCTAGGCGCCCTTTGGCAAGGTTGACCATCTAGAAGGTCATATACAAGGAAATGTTTCTTTACAGCATGCTTAAAGCTTAGAACACTTGATACTGCACACTTTCTTTCTTCAAGGAGCCAATGGAGCATATTTACATTACAAGCTGCCAGTCTGGATGGGGCAAATCTGCCATCCAGTACAGTTGATATGACATTGTGTAGAATTTAATGATAGTATTCGTGTTTGGCCTAAGAATTCTGCATTGTACATTTTCTGTAATTCTGAGCTGAAAATCTATGGTCGCTATTCCTGCAGATTCCATCATATTCCCTGACGTTCCAATCGCACTTCGGTTATCAAGTCATCTTATGTTAGGCGTGGTCAGAATCTATTCTCGGAAGGTCAACTACCTATTCCATGACTGCAGCGAAGCTTTGCTGAAGATAAAACAAGCTTTCAGGTCCACTGCTGTTGATCTACCTCCTGAGGAGTCAACTGCTCCGTATCACTCTATAACTCTGCCTGAGACATTCGATCTTGATGATTTTGAACTGCCAGAAGCTGCATTTCAAGGGTAAAAGCCGCAGCCTCTGTTTAATAACTTCACTATTTAGGAATAAGAATGCTTTGTTCAGTTTTTTTCTGAACACTTTCTGCTATGATCCAGCGACACTGATCATCATGTGAGCACAAAAGAACAGATCACTTTGCAAGACAACCCAGAAAAAACAGGGTATTCAACATCCCAGTTTGGCCTAGATGGTTGGTCCTGCCTCTGTCCACATCTTGTCTGACTTCATTTCTTTAACATTTTAACCATGGTAAAGTATTAAATGTGCAGAAAGATTTGGTGATGGCAGTTCATCACATATTGGCTTGGACTTGGAGGAGGTATTTACATTACTTTTCTCCATTTTTTGCTATTGGAATAGTTTTTTTTTTCTCTATGTTATGCTCTGATTGCATGATGGTACTGTGGTCCATCTAATAGTGGACTTAACAATTTATTGAAGTTGAGGTAATTTCTGGTTTTTGTATGTTGTAAATTAGAATAAACGAAAAAGTCCCATCTGTCTTGATAGTTTATCTTATTTAGATAGAAGAGCGGCCTGACTTTATGATACCAGCATTAAAACTTTCTGACTAAGGGCTGATTAGATTTATATGTTGTCAGGAATTAATTCTGAACAAGGACCACTCAATTCATCTTGAGTCTGATGATGGGTAAAGTTGCTTCCTTTTTCTTTTGAATATTGTCTTATTATTATCTCTTGGGCATTTGATTTAACTTGTTTTTTTGTCTGGCTGTAACAATCTGTTCTTACATCCAAAGTTTTGACTTCCTGGTTCTCCAGGAATGATTATAAGTTTATGTATGCTGCAAAACTGGATTGTGATTGTGAAGTTCAATGATATTGTCAGAAGACCAGTTATGTGTGTGTAGTAACTTGTATTTTGAAATCCTTTTTTTTGTCATAACATTTCAAATTAGGTGATGTTGCATTGTTGCCCTTTTAATCATATTTCGCTGAAGTTACACTGGTTCTATCTTTCTTTGTTTGTGCCTTCAGAATTATTATTCAAGGTCGGCCATCAGTCCCTTCTACTGATATGGACATTGATGATAACAAAAGTACAGACATAACGGCTGAAGGATACAGCAACATGGACGGTGGGCCTTCTAGTCATGGAAAGCTAGGTCCACTGAATGCAGATGACCTAGGAGGAAACATTATCCCTAACTGGACTGGTTACAATGCACAGACTCCGTACAATGTACAGACTCCTGATTTGAATGATATATTATTGCATAATGAGGGTATTGCAGGGCCATCAGCTTCGTACTATCAACCTAGCCCATTTACTTGTGATGAACCTGCATCACCAGAGTTCATTAGCGCTCAGGCCCCAGCTACACCTGGTTTAATGGGAGAGACAGTTACTTCCAGAGTCCACGAAAGTCCTGTTCTGAGCCCACAGAGAAAAGCATCGCCATCTACCAATGATGAAACTGCAAGGGCTGACACTCCTGCTCCAGCCTCAGATTTTCTCCATTCAGCTACAGGAAATGCCAGTGATGTTGTGGGTGCTGAGATGACAGAACTTGAATTGGCGAAGCCTGTGCAAGTTGAGTCTTCTGTTGTGCAGGACACACATGCATTGGTGCAGCAGCACACAAGTGAGGGTTTACCGTCCCAGGGTCAAGCATCACACTTGGAAGCCACTGCTGATAAGCTGGTTGGTTCTGATGGTATAGCTGCATCTGTTGAAACGGTAACTGTCAATGCAACCATTGAAGATGTACCTTTGGCTGTAAATGATTCAGTGCGATGTGTCGATGGTTCTACTGAACCATTTGTGGTGGAGAACCCAGTACATATTAATGGGCCATTAATTGATGCACAAGGTAATCAGTTGATATCCTTTGTTTGTTTTTATTTTGCCCATGCCATGGTCACTGAAAGGGTTAGAGATCATGTAACTTTTCTACTATTTTTATTTAGGTACAATTGCACCAAATGCAGATTTTCAACATGAAGCCCAAGCAATGCAACAAGTAGTGGCATCTAATGATAGACTGAATGAACTATCAACTTCAGAATTTGCTGAGCCTGAGAAAATGCTGTCAGCTCCGGATGCTGAATTCAATCATGCAATTGACTTGGGGCAGACAACTGCAGAAAAAGGAACAGCTGAATCTGATGGAAGTAACATAATAGGCAGCCTTACGAGCAGAAAAAGACACCTGGAAGATAGCTTACCAGCTTTAGAGAGTGAGACCACTGAAAGGTTGTCTAGCCGACCACATGGTAAAAGAACCAATGATTTTGTTCCTCATGATGATGATATACTGGCATCTATTTTAGGTACGTATGACTTATACACTGCATTTCTGTCGCCTGGATTTAGTGTGTTACCTAATTACTTGACCTTGCATTAGTTGGTAGAAGGACCCCTGGGTTCACACTTGATTCAACACCACTACCACCGAGGGAATCATCTCTGAAACGCCCGAGGTTGGGGTCGAAAATGGGTACACTCAAGAGAAAAGTGCAAATAGATGATGCCATGGTCCTGCATGCTGAGTATGTATTTGCTTTATAACTTTCAAATGTTTTTTTTATTATGAACAAGCAACTGCCTGTTTTTCTAAACTTATTCTTTGCTGAATTCTTACTGCCTCTTTTTTATCCTGACCGGATATGAAATCCCTATCTCCATAGTCCCTTTACTTAGTTCTTGTCATGTGGTTGTAATGCCAACCTGAACCAGGTTCTTATGCAGATATGTTGTGATGTCTCTAGTGCTCGTTAAGGTTTTGACATTATTCCATGTTTATTCTGTATGTTTTCTTGTGCCATCACAACAATCTTGTTTGTAGAAGCTGTCTTACTCATGCTAGGGAGAGTATGATGCAGTTTTGTTTGAAATTTCCTGGTCTGACATTCTACTTTTTCGGTTTCATTTTCTATATGTGCCTACTGAATGCGTCTCTGCACACAATTAATGAATGCTTTCCGAAATAACTTCTGGCATGAGTCTACTTGCTGACAATCTCTTTCCTTCTCCAGTACTATACGGCAACAGTTGATCAATACCGAGGATATACGGCGGATTCGTAAAAAGGCTCCATGCACTCGTTCCGAAATATGGATGATTGAGAAAGGTTCACTGGAAGATGATATATTCCACGAGCCCATCTTTTCCTGTAAGTTTCTTGTGATGTCTTTGTTTTTCTGTACACCGTCACATATCTAAGTTAGAAAAAAATGGAAGTTGGAAGCATCTTGAGCGATGAGGCTGATTTTTGTATATCTACTAGGCCTATCTGAGGAGCTAAACAAATTACACAATCGGACATATGAGGCTATTGTACGCCCTGGTGTTCAGAGCATGAAACTACAAGGTCAATTCGACATGCCTGAAACCATTCCAGATGATAGCAATATTGCTGGGTTTGGTGCTGCTACTATTAATGACCCACTTCACATACCAGATGGGATTCAATCAGATGCCTTGCTGTCAGGTGCAAATGTTGCATGTGGCGCTACATCTGCTTTTGGTTTGCAAATTCCTCCTGACAACCAGGTTAACGGTGCATCTAATGATTTTGTTATCGGCACTCTGTTTCAAGGGGTGACTGAACCTTTTATTGATAATGAGAAAGAAGTGGCACTTGCTGACAGAGAGCATGCTCAAGTAGATACACTGTATAGTGGCCGTCTTCAAGATGTTCCATATGATTTGCAGAGGAGTACTGATGCAAACGTTTCTAGTCAAGATGTGGCTCTAGATAACTCTGGCCAAGCTTGTGCTCACGCAGGGGACGACATGACAGGGGAGTTCAATCATTTTGTTCATAGCAATGCTAATATTTTTGAGAGTAATGAGGTCCCTGCTTCTGAGATTACTGGGGTGGAATATAATCAAGATGCCTCTGGTTTTCCTCGACCAACGGAGGACGAAAATGCGGTGGGATATAATCAAGATGCCTCTGGTTTTCCTCGACCAACGGAGAATGAAAATGCGGTGGAATATAATCAAGATTCCTCTGGTTTTCCTCGACCAACGGAGGATGAAAATGCTGTGTCTGCTATGGGAGATAATTCTGGCTTCCAAGAAAACAACATGGGTTCTCTTATGGATCTAGATATGGTGAATGACTATGAACTGAAGGAATGCAATGTGAGTCCATTTTAGCATATTCAAAATTTGCAAATGCTATAAGAATCTTTTAATTGCTTACTACAGCATGCTTTTCCTGGCCTTTCATTCCAATATCTTGCTGTAGAATTCGTTGCACTGTTTTGTTCAGTTACATCAAGGCCATATAATAACCGGTGCCCTGTTTGGTTTACAGGATTTTGGGAGTGCAATTCATGGTGTTGATACAGGTAGTTTATCCATTCTGATGTGCTCTAATGTATGTGTATGCCTTACATGTAAGGAGAGTAGGAGATTCCAAGTGGCACCTAGGACCTTTCTTTCCACTTATACACAATCAATCCTGCACACAGTAATTACATCCTGGGTTTATTACATCAAATATTTCCCCAACCAGCGTGTACTAGTCTTTGTTGGTCCTGTGTTGTGACAGACCTAGTACAAGCCTGCCACTGTCTGACCTTGTGTTGTTCCAGATTTTCTGAACTATGATGATGATGGGGACTTCGACGACGCCAATGATGATGAGCCAAACCCTAGTGAATTTCAGTCTCTTGACAACAGTGGTTGGTCTTCTCGCACCAGGTACAGTGCTAAGCGATATTTCATTTGGAGTTCAGAATGTTCAGGGCCTTGCTCAACATTTTATGGTCTCAACGCATGGCTGTTCAGGGGTGTTGCAAGATATCTCAAGACTTTATTCGATGAAGACTCTGGTCTGGGAAGGAAGAGTGTCGCCATTGATCATCTGGTGCGCGGGAAGACACGGAAGGAAGCATCGAGAATGTTCTTTGAGACCTTGGTATGCCAATTCTTCCCTCAATTTTGCGGTTCAGTGCCGAGCCTCCCTCATGAGCACTAATTTGCTCTCCATTTCATCCACAGGTGCTGACGACAAAGGACTACATCAGCGTGGATCAACCAAACCCCTACGACTTTGTGAGCATAAAGCCAGGTCCAAAGCTGCTGATGTCAGAATTCTAGACCATCAAAGTCGACTTACCCTGGCGCGATACATACGGCTTACCATTGTATCCATCACACCGACCAACAGCACTGCAGATTCCCCCACCCCCTCCGACAAATCCATTTTTTGTTTGTTAAGTTTCCTCCCCTCTGTAGCATCTCCCGCGCTGATCCGTTGTTGCTAGGGTTTGAGTAGGATGGTGGTTATGTTGTACCTTCGGCTATTCACTGTATATATGATTTAGTGACACTTGTAAAGCCTGCCATGTAATCTGATAGCGTCGGCTCCCCTAAGTTATTGTCTTTGCTTGGCTAAGCAAGCCCGTAGGAATTGTATACGTTAACAACCTGCGATGATGATGTACTTGTTGATTATGTCAGGATTGATGGTTTTAACTCAGTTATTCAAGTGACCTTTCTTGTGAACCATTTCTCCATGCTGGATCTGGGGTAAGATTAAATGGGCCAGGATTCTTGCGATGTCTGAATGGGAAAGCAGGTTGCGATGTTCATCTGATGAGGGCTCTGATTTATCCAGCTTATCTAGGAAGCGCTTTCCTGATAAGCTGCACAAATAAAGTAAAGATTTAGCTTCTGTTTTTTTTCCCATACAAATGAGAGTTGGGAATAAGCGTTGTAAAAAAAACATATTGTTTGGCTGTTGTTTCAGTCTACTTTGGCCACTTAAGCGGTACCAAACAGGCCTGAGTAAGGGCATTGTAAAGCGACTTTGGATCCGTACCTGTCGCATGAAAGTGGCAGGTAGCAGTCTAGGCTCCGTTAAGCTGCCATTATAAGCCAGTATTTTTCTCTCCCAACGAGTTAGACGTACAAATCAGCACAAGTGACTTATAGACCAGCCGAACATAGCCCTAATTTATTTTCATTACAGCCAGATGTCCCGAAAAAGAAACGAGCAAAAAAGGAACCCAAAAAAAATGCTCGAAAAAATCGTGGAGGATGACGAGTAGCAGGATCATGTCACCTTGGACGGCGATGGCTCGACAAAAGGAGGGCAGGAAAGCGACCACCACGACGGTGCGCAGAGGAAGTCGGTGCCGGAATTATTCGGCGACCACAGTGCCGTTTTGGGATCATCTTATCACGGCTGGCCGTCGTCGACAGCATTTCTGTGGCGCATGGCCGTATGTCACCCGAAAACAGCTCGCGTCTTATCGCTCATCGGACGGTGCGGTGCACTGTGGTTGCTCGTGCAGCTGTTGCTGCCACTCCAGGATCTGACGGCTGCCTCGTATGTAGGAGTAAAATGCTATACTGGTGCCTTTGCTGTGCTGTGGACTACAGTCGAGTGACAAGCCTGCACCTGTGCACCACGACCAGGGATTGGCAAATCTGGCTCTGATGAAGTCTGAACCTGACCGTGACCGGCCTCCGCACGTCCGCACACCCAGTGTCGGTGGCGTTAGTTTCCACTCTTGGTAATGCTTGTTAGGTTCTTTTGTTCGGCAGCTGGCACGGCTCATCAGCCGGCTTCTCGAGCGGCTTTTGATGAAGCCGTGCCAAACGGTGCTCAGAGAAACAGCTTGTGCCTAGAAGCCGGGGAGAAGCCATTCGGCGGCTTACACTGGAGAGGGCAAGCCAAAAAATGTGGCTTTCCCCGACTTCTTCCTCAACTTTTCCATCTTTGTCCTCGTGGAAAGCACGGCAACGGCAGTTGGAGGAGGCAGTCCCACGCGAGGCCGTCGTGGTGGCGCGCCACCGCGCAGCTGGCGTCTGGCGATCCCCGCCCCAGTCGCGTCACCGCAGAAGGACGGAGGCAGGCGACGAGCGCGGCGGACGGGATCTGGGGAGGCACAGCGGTGGAGGAGGCCAGACCGCCGGTGAGCACGGCCGCGATGGGGAGGCACGCGAGGGCACGAGGCTGCCAGGGAGCCGGAGAGCGCGAGAGTTGGCGCGCGGGGACGCGCAAGCGCGTGGCCGTCGGGCCACCGGCCTCCTGCTACGCCCGAGAGAGAGAGAGAGAGAGAGATGGATGGAGGCCGTTCGGATAAGAGAGAGAGAGAGATGGATGGAGGGAGTGGGTGCCCGAGAGAGAGAGAGAGATGGATGGAGGACGTTCGGATAAGGAGAAGAAAAGAAGGGAGAAGGAAAGAAAAAGAAAAAAAAAAGAAAGAAAAATGAAGAGAAAAAAAGAAAAAAGAAAAAAAAATAAGGGTATTTTGGACATTTCACATCTTCTTTACACTAGGAGAAGCCGTTTTGCCAAACGTTTTCGTACAAAATAAGCCAGAGCTAGAAAAAGCTGCTTTTCCATAGGAGCCAGAGCCAAAGCTGTTTTTTCACGAGCCAGAGCCGTGCCAAACAGGCCCGTAGTAATAGCTGGTTGGCTCTGGAACTCCTGATCTCTGAACGTTCATAAGCAACCGATTGCGTTTTGCAGTGAAGATGGGAGGGGAAAAGGTGTCGTCTTATTTTTGTAATCGCAACGAACGAATCTCGATGCCCCCACCCTTTTTCTATTTTAATCTTGTTATTCGCAAGAATGTACTGCTGTACTTGAAGGGCGTGGTATATGATTCGATGCAGAAAAAGCGGGATTTGTGAGGCTGGCGCGTGTACCCTGCTTATTCTATTCGGCGCATAATGCTCACATGCCATGTGCTGCCTTGTTGCCGGGGTAGGGTAGCTGCTGCTGTCTGCTACTACTACTATCATGGTAGTGTGGGCCTGTGGCCTTCTCATCAATTCGCCAATCATGCGTGGCTATGGCTTCTTAGCATGATGATTAGAAAGAAGCCCCAGCTCGATCTGAAGCAGGAGATGACACAATGGTGAGTGAGAGTGAGTGAATGAATGAATCTGAGGCCCCAGCTCCGAAGCAGCCAAGCTCTTCTTCTGACGGTGGCCTTCCAATATCATATCCAAGATCAACGACTGCACTATTATATTGATCTGAGATTAGCGGCTTAACCTTTTTTCCATTTAGGCGGCGAAACTAGCTTGTTTGGTGGCACTGGCAGAGATGACTCACGGTCCGGTCCATTCATGGAATGTAGCCAAAAGGGCCTGCCGCTTTGCTAATCGGCAAATCGCTATGCATGCTGCCGTCAAAAGCGAGCTGATCTATGGTCGATTTTCCCCAACATTCCCAGCGCCCCCAGCGCTGTTCAAGCTGACATGCCATTTGCCTTTCTGTCATGCTCGTCGCTCGATCGTGGGGGCTGATCTATCAGCCAGAGCCAGGCAGTGCAAAGTGATGGGCGATGGGGTATCCGCACGGCGTTTCCGTGAGTCGCTGCCCTGAAAACGACGGAGAAACAGCAGGGGGCGTGGATGCATGGACACTAGCATAAATAAATGATAATAAACCTATATATATATATATAATCCGCAGCGGTTAACTGACCCACCCAATGAAACAAAGGGATCTGACGGGAACGCGTTACATTACTACGCTGCTAACTGCCGCCTTCCTTCCTTTTTGTGTTCCTGCAACTACTACTACTTTTTTTGCTTACGAAGCAAGGGGGGAGTGGAGGTCTGGAGGAGAGAGGAGACCGGAGCTGCTGGAGGAGATGGATGGGTTTCGGTTCGGCGGTCGACGTCACGGCCATGGCCATCCATCCACTAGGCCCTCGTTTAGTTGCGTCTACTGTAGCGTTTCGTTTTTATTTGGTAATAATTGTCCAAACGTTGACTAATTAGGCTCAAAACGTTCGTCTCGCAAAGTACAACCAAACTGTATAATTAGTTTTTGATTTCGTCAACATTTAGTACTCCATGCATGTACCACAAGTTTGATGTGACGGGAAATCTTCTTTTTGCATAGTGTCAAAGTTGATATTTTGGATGAACTAAACAGGCCCTAGGGCGAAAAGCAGAGTCCTTTGTGGAGGTGGAGGGGGGCCACCAAGGCTCAGGTCTGCATGAAAAAAAGCTGGCACGGAAAGGTTCCGAAACAGATTCTGTTGTCAGCGTGCGCAGCAGCATCCAGCATGTACTGCTACAGTGCCACTACTCCATTCCCAATTTCCCATTCGCCTTCCGTTCCATCGGTATTTGCCTCCTCATTGATTACGGTGCTGAATAATGAATGGCTTGCTCCTGCTTCTACGTGACAGTTCCGTCGCTGCTGCTGCTGTACCGCGTTGGGGCTGCTCATCGTAATCTACTGGACATCTTGCTTTCTTCTCGCTATTGGAGCTTCCTCAGTCACCGAGACGTAGTTGACGATGCACGCAACGAGAGGTGGAGTCAAATACACGGTCCTCTCCTCCCTCGCATTGTTCCAGGACCTGAGACACCATCACTAATTAGGCTTAGTGCGGGATTTTGAGTCACAGTAGATGTGTCTCACCAAAGACTTTGTATGCTTCCGTGACCAAGTAGATGTTGGTGTAGCGCGTGGATGTCGTGCTTTCGAGATTCTCCGGTGTCCAATAGATCGATTCTTGGTTTGATGTATGTACTTGTTTGGGGCGAGCTCCTCCTTGGTATTCATAGCAACGTGGGTCAGGACCAATTCCAAAAAAAAACACAAGTTGTCGCTGATCACGGCAAAAAAACTACCTAATATATTAGGCACTATTTTTGGTACATTTTATTTATTGTGCTAAGTTAACGTATTGACCGCTGCGACACGACGAGACGTCGGAATCTTCCAACTTGTCGCTACCAAATGCAGCGGCTGCGAGGGGCAGTGGGCAGTGGGGCACAGCCGCACAGGCGTGGTGCCGTGGCGAGTGCGACGGGCTCGGAGCACTTCAATTTGGTTGGGAGGCTTTGATCTTTTCAGCGTGACATATGCTTGCCGGTACGGTGGTCACGACTGACGAACCCACGATTCGATTCAACCTGCTACAGCACACTGATACCTACTGTGTGTATTCTTCAAGATGGATACGTGCTGCTGCTGCCTGATGAAATCAAACTAATTAAACGCGAGTACGGCTGGGCTACGGACTCGAGGGCGATGGTGCGCACACATCAGACGTCAAACGTCTTGGGAAATCGAATTCAAGATATAGTACGCACTGTACCATAGAGGACACTGAGTTGCATAGCATATACTCCTACTCCATGGCACGTACAGAGCCACGGAGCCATGTATGGAACTGTGCCGGACCTTAAGACCACGTACGTACGGCATCGTTTACCAGCAGCCTGCAGTGTCTGACGCTGCGCAGTCCACACGCAGAGGATTAATTTGTTCCCGACGAGTAGTTTATTTATCCCAATAATCTCATGGCCGGCGAAAAAAAAGGAGCGGTTAGTTAATCGCCCCCGGCCCACCACCCACGGATGACCGATGAGTGGTCAATCCACCGAGATGACGTCAAGTGAACCAGACCAAAAACGAGGCTCCCATCCACCACCGGCTTTAGTGGACGCGCGCGTCGTCAGCAAAAGGATATCGATCCCCCGTCGAGCTCAGGCAAATGGAGTTTTCCGTCGTCTCCCCTGCCACACCACCCCTACACTCCTGGTGGACAAGGAGGGACAAACGAAGCGTCGCCCCAGGAGAATTACACCGTTGACTAGGTCCACATGTCACTCGGAGAGCACAGGCACGGATCGATGGCGGCGAGTGACATGTCGACATGCAAGCCAAATGTCGAGTCCATTCCGGTAGTTGAGGTGTCCAGGCATAAGCGTGCCGGTTGAGTACTACTACTGCCTAATCGATGATCCATCATGTGACAGTGGTCACTTATCAGGGGGTAGTAGTTGAGCAGCTGCTTTACTCGTCCGTCAATCCGGCCTGCCAATGAGCTCCACGCAGCATACGCTTGCTGCTACATACGAGTACGAAATGATTGGAGATCTATCGATGGCTACGGCTTGACGTGCGCCATGCTCGGACACTGTCTGTTCAAGACAGTACACTACCGCCGGCCGTATTTGTGGGACACTAGCTAGCTAACTACTGCTTCTGTCTGCAGGATCGGAACTCCAGTAGTTTACAGGTACAGCACCGGAGATCCTTGATTCCGGGCTACACGCCACGCGCGGTGGTAGTAGCTAGACTGGTAAGGGTAGGGGTACACGGATACAGACATACAGTACATGATCTGCACAGGTACGGGTACAGCACACACCATCCACCACAGACGATCGAGAGGACCACGTAGACGAGACGCGAGGAGTACGTACGTGACCACTCACTTATAGGCGTGCAGCCACACATCAGTAGGTATCCATCCATCAGTCGGCCCATATAGCAGTATAGCACCAGGCAGTCAGTCGTCTCGTCACCATGGGTAAACAGTAACTGCGAGTCTGCATGCGTCCGACTCCGACCGACGTGCAGCGAGTCCCATCCCATCCCACTGCACGCCGCTGTAGAAAGTAGAAACACACCTTGCCCTCGTGCTGCTTTCCAAAAGGTTCCTTAGACCCCACACCCCAGCCGCCCAGGGCCAAATCCAGCCGGGGCGCAGGGAAAAAAGCCGGGAGGAGGGACGGCCTCTCGAGGCAGGTGGTATTGGTGAGCTCCATCGCGCGCTGCGCGGGAGCAGGCCACCCTCCCCCTCCCTCTCCCTCCCACCACACGCGGACACGCAGCCGCGCGCCGGCCGTGGCAAAAAAGCAAGGGGCTCCTGCCGGGCGCGGGGGCGCCCACCGGCACCGGTCGGCCGCGGCCTTTCCGGCTTTCCCCTCACGCGCCCCACGTTGTTGGCTTGAGCGCTGGACGCCGTCGGAAACTCGGAATCGGAACCGTGCCTGGAGCGGAGGCGCCGCACCGCGGGCAGTATTGTAGAAACCATGCGCGCGTGCCGCCGACGCTGACAACAATATCCGCAGCGCACCGCCACGCCTTGCCTCGCCTCTGCTGCATCTGCATCTGCTGCATGAATCATCCAGCCGGCTGCCGTTCGCCGAGGATATATATCAGCAGGCCAGCGGTTTTGCGCGTGCCTGCTCGCGTGTATGTAGTCGCCACAAACGCGATGCCACTAGCGCGTACGCGTCGGTCGGTGGCGCACGTACGTGCTCTCGCGCGCTCCGTCCCGGCTCCCTCCCTCAACGCGTGCGCGCGTGTCACAAGGGGCAAACACCGAGTGAAACTGTTAAAAAACAAACAAACAAACAGATACGAGCCGGGCCCAGCATGCGCGCATGTGCCTGCCCGCACGCAAACGCAGAGAGACGACCCGACCGACGGCGACGTGGTACCTACAGAAGCATGCTTGCGGCCTCAAGGCAGTCAAACTCGTCGGCTTCGTCGCGCATGCGCCGCGGCAGGCATATATGCTGCCGATTTGGTTCATTCACCAATCACCATGCTCGATGGCTCTCGCTACTGCTTCAGTTTCAGTATCGAAGGTTTTCGACGAGCGATCAACCAGTCTGATCAAGTATTAGCAACCCATTATCTCGGAGGTTTGGGGCAATGACAACTAACATGGCCAAAACGCGTCAGAGTTCTGTAAATGTAACACGAATGTTTGGAGGGAATGTCGACGCTCGTCTCGCTCTCCGACATGCTTTTCTCAGCAGGGCTAGCTCTCACCCACACTGTTGGTGTTGCTTCATGCTTTCCAGAAGAACTCCTCCTCCTGTCTGTCGTATGTAATAACACTAAAAATAAATCGCTGACTCAAGAACTAAGCAAGGTTGTGCTAACTAACTCTAGAAAAACCATCATTTGCGATCATCTTACGTTCATAAACAAGTACTTCCTCCGTCCACTAAAGAATGCAATTATCGTTTTTTCGAGGAGTCAAACAGTTTGAACTTTGACTAAATTTATATAAAAAAAATAATAATATTCACGATACAAAATAAGTAGCATTTAATTAGTTATTATATAATATATTTTCATAATAAATTTATTTGAGACATAAATGCTAATACTATTTACTGCAAATTTGGTCAAACATGAGCTAGTTTGACCCATATAGATCTCACAATTGCATTCTTTTATGAACAGAGGGAGTAATCACCATAATTATTTATTTATCTATTTATTTATTTATTATTCACGTGTTTTAGATAAAAAAAATACTCCTTAGCTAGGAGGCTGGATTTTTGTGACTTTGGATTGGATGCATATATCCAACAATCCCCCTTGATCATCTTCTTCATTCCTATTCTGGCCATAAATGGGACAAATTCATTTTAGCCTACCATTGGCATTTCCTAGCCTTGTCCCACATATAAATGCATCAATAAGGTATGAAAAAAGTTATACTTTCATGAAACTATTCTTCAAGATAGATTTACTCGCATCACTTCCAAACATTCAAACTTTATATATATGAAAAGTATTTTGTTTCAAGATAAATTTACTCGTATCACTTCCAAACATTCAGACTTAATATATATGAAAAATGTTTTGTATTCAAAGTTTCAAGCTATTGACCGAGGCCAATCTCCACTTATTTGTGATAGAAGAGATTATATCTATCACTACATCATAAGGTGTTGCCTTTGCTCGATGCCATTTATTTTCCACATTTGACCCTTCATCGTCACCGAGAAAGCAAGATTATAGTTCCTTCATATGCACACAATAAACCAAAAGAGGGCTTTTACATGATTTTATGAGTATACTCGAATTTTACAAAAACAAAAAAAAAATCATGTGGGGCTGATTTTGTAGCTTGACGTATAACAACTCCATAAAAAATGAGCAAGATCTATATAGTGCCCCCATTTTCACATAAAGCTCGAATAGCAAATACAGAAAACCTAGTGCCCAATATTTTACTCGTGCTTGTTCTTGCACACTTCCTCTTTGCTCTCTTGCACCCTTCTGCAACAACCTTCCATTAGTTTATTTGAGCAGCCGAGCAAATGGCCAAGGAATGAGAACAAACCAGGCAAGCTTCAACCACCACCGTTCTTACACAGTTCACAAAAACTAAAGCCAAGTAGCCAACCCACATGCCTTTTGCACTAAACGCACAAAAAATAATCTACTAGTCTAAAGCGAAATAAAAGGCGCACACCAAGAAGGGTAGAAGACGAGGAGAGAAGAGGCAGAGCGCAGAGGAGAGGAGAGGAGAGGAGAGCGAGAGAGAGAGAGGTCGTGGACAAATCCAGAATACTCCACCTCCATGTAAGCTGTACCCACACTACAACACCTCACCTCCCTTCCTCTACTTTCCTCGCTCCTCTCTCTCTCTCTCTCTCTCTCCTCCAAGATCTGTCGATCACACACACCACACCATACACACGCAGCTTTTGCTGCTGCTTGCTCTTCTACTTGCTTCTTCTTCTTCTTCTTCTTCCATCGCAATGCCATCTCCCCGGCAATTTTTGCAGCTGCTGTTACCCATCTTGCTCGCCACGTGCTGCGTCGATGGAGCCAACGGCCCCGACGCTCTCGCCACCGCCAGGAGGCAGCTCCACCAGCCCTTCTTCGTCCCGGATCAGCCCGGGCAGCCGTCGGCGCCGCCGCCGTTCTTTCCCGCGATGCCGGTGACGCCGCCACCTCCGATGCCCACGGGGCAGGATCAGCCGACGTACCCTGCTCTGGTGCTCCCCAACACCGGCTCCAGCGGCGCCACGCCTCCGGCCGGCAGCTCGCACGGGTCCAAGAAGGCCTCCAAGCTCGTCCCGGCCATACTGCTGCCGCTGCTCACGGTGGCCGTACTCGGGCTATCCGTCGCCTTCTTCTTCTCGCACCGCCGGAGCAATGCGGCGCGCGGGGGAGGAGGCGGGTGTGTCGGTGGCGGGGACGCCAAGTTTTTGCACCCGGAAAGGACGAGCCTTTTCGCGCGCGACGAGTTCGGTGGCAGCGGTGGCGGTGGTGGGGCTGCGCCGGCGCCGGCTACCTCTGCCGAGTTCCTCTACGTGGGGACACTGGCGAGCAGAGCGGACGAGAGGAGCAGCGACACGACGTCGTCCGGCGACGAGGAGTCCCGGAGCTCGGGCGGATCGCCCGAGCTCCGTCCGCTTCCGCCGCTGGCGCGGCAGTGCGCGCCGGCGCCGTCGAGGAGCCCCGATGGGGGCTCCCCGTCGTCCGGAGAAGAAGAATTCTACTCGCCGCGGGGCTCATCAACGAAGACCACCTCCAGCTCGCGCAGGACTCTGGCGACGGCAGTACAGGCGGCCCTTGAAGCGCGGGACCGCTCCAGGACTCCGTCCCCTGGGTCGGTCCTGAGCACGCCGTCGTACCCATCTTCTCCGGGGGCGACGCTGTCCCCCGCGCCCGCCTCGCCGCCTGCCTTCTCCAGCCCAGGCGAGTCCGGCCGCCACTCCGTCAAGTCAAGATCGGAAAGCGCGCGCGTCGTCGTCCTCCCGCCGGTTCCTCCGACCCCGCCTCCGCCTCCGCCTCCGCCTCCTCCCTTCGCACCGACACTGCCACCACCGCCGCCTCCTCGCCGGAAACCACCGTCCCCATCGCCACCGTGCTCTCCACTAAACGACAAATCAGCTCTCAGATCCACCACCGACACCATCGAAAGGAACCCATTCGCCCAGCCACCATCCCTACCGACGAGCACACACCCGCCACGGCCACCTCCGGCTGCAGGGCCGCCGCCACCTCCTCCTCCGCCACCGCCTCCGCCGGTGGGCTACTGGGAGAGCCGTGTCCGGAAGCCCGACACGTCCAAAGAAACCCGTTCGCCGGCATTGTCGCCGCCACCCCAAGCTGCCAACTTCAGGAGCGTCCCTGCACCCACCGACGCGTTCCCAAGCCGGCTGCCCGAGAGCTCCGACCAAGGCGACAAGTCCGAGGACACGACGCCACGGCCGAAGCTGAAGCCGTTGCACTGGGACAAGGTCCGGGCCAGCTCCGACCGCGTCATGGTGTGGGATCAGCTCAAGTCCAGTTCATTCCAGTGAGAACTCTGCGAAAATTTCCATCTTTTTTCAGATGTTTCAGTTGTTCGTGGTCGGTGTCTTGAGGAGTTTCACTGAATTCTTTCAGGGTGAACGAGGAGATGATCGAGACGCTGTTCATTTGCAATCCAGCCAATGCGCCGGCCAAGGAGGTGACGAGGAGGTCGGTACTGCCGACGCCCAAGGCCGAGAACAAGGTCCTAGATCCGAAGAAGGCGCAGAACATTGCCATCTTGCTGCGCGCGCTGAATGTAACCAAGGAAGAGGTCTGCGACGCGCTCTGTGAAGGTGAACAAGATCCTCGCTGACACTACTTCCTAGAATTCAGCCATTTTGATTATCTGCATACATGCTACATTGGTTTTCACTGATGTTTCGATCGCATAGGATTAGTTTTGCTCGTGAGTTGTGTGAGTCGTGTTTGACTATATATTTTAGCTTGTGACTGGACTGCAGCCATGCTTGTCCGTATAGTATGGTTAGGCTTTTAATAAGTTCGTGTGAATGAAGTGAATGCCAGCATAGAGCCGTTGAGAGTCGTTGCTGGAATAGAAAATCACTGGTTGCTTCAGGTCTGCTGAATAGGTACAGAGAGTTATATCTGCAGGGAGCCTGTGAAGAATGTTGGAGAAATTGCTTTTGTTCTCATTCCTCTTTATGCTCTATTCATAGTTGCTCACAATAGGAACTTCCATTTTTCAGTCATTTATCATGACTTTTTGTGGAAATCACTGCAAGCCTGTTGTATTAGTGCAGAACTTGGAGTTTTTGGGCTAGAATTCTTTTACTAATATTGCTGAAGATGTAATAGTTGCTCTACATTTTCCACTCCATGGGCTTCACTAATGTGTTAACCGATTTACCATGCCTGTCCTTCAGGTAACATGGAGAACTTTGGAGCAGAATTACTGGAGACCTTGCTGAAGATGGCTCCTACCAAGGAAGAGGAGATTAAACTGAAAGAATTCAAAGAGGAGACTTCTCCAATTAAGCTTAATCCAGCTGAGAAGTTCCTCAAGGCAGTGCTTGATCTGCCTTTTGCCTTCAAAAGAGTTGATGCAATGCTTTACATAGCGAACTTTGATTCAGAGGTCAATTACCTAAAGAAGTCTTTCGAGACCCTTGAGGTGAGCATTATGTCTTTGCGATCGCCATTTCATCTTCTCCCTATGCTATTGTGCATATGTAATGGACATAGCTGAAATTTTTAGCCTTTTCAGTATGTTTCCTCAACCTAATTCCTTTTCTTTCTTACTCGCAGGCTGCTTGTGATGAGCTTAGAAGCAGCAGGCTATTTCTTAAGCTACTTGAAGCAGTTCTGAAGACTGGCAACAGGATGAATGTTGGCACAAACCGTGGGGATGCACACGCATTCAAGCTTGACACTCTACTCAAATTGGTTGATGTCAAAGGCACCGATGGACGCACGACCCTTCTGCACTTCGTCGTACAGGAGATCATACGAACAGAGGGTTCCCGTATGTCTGCCAGCACCCAAACAACTCCAAGAACCCAAGAAAATCCTCTACGAGAAGAGCTTGAGTGCAAGAAGCTAGGCCTCCAGGTAGTGGCTGGCCTTGCCAACGAGCTCAGCAATGTCAAGAAGGCAGCTGCCATGGATTCCGACGTGCTTAGCAGCTACGTTACCAAACTTGCTGGAGGAATAGACAAGATCACTGAGGTACTGCGATTGAACGAAGAGTTGAAGTCAAGGGATGATGCGTGGCAGTTCCACGACAGAATGCAGAAGTTCTTGAAAAAGGCAGACGACGAGATCATCAGGGTTCAGTGTCAGGAGAGTGTGGCACTGTCGCTCGTGAAAGAAATCACTGAGTACTTCCATGGCGATTCCGCAAAGGAGGAGGCTCACCCTTTCAGGATCTTCATGGTCGTAAGGGATTTCCTAACGGTTCTTGATCAGGTCTGCAAGGAAGTGGGCAGGATCAATGACCGTACCATCGCCAGCTCTGTGCGCCATTTCCCAGTGCCGGTTAACCCAATGATGCCACAATTGTTCCCACGGCTTCATGCTTTGAGAGCTGGATTCTCTGACGATGAGAGTTCAGCTGCTTCAGTGTCATCACCATGATCACTGGTAGTCTGCCAATATAATTTTTCGCGGACCGTCGGTAGAACACCACCAGGGGGCAGAGGGATTCAAATGGTAGTGGGCTGTCCTTTTTTTCTCCTTTTGTACCTGTAGATTATAGAATGTACAATATTTTTGCAAATATTTATTTCTATATATAAGAAGGGATAAAGTCTAGATCAGAAGAGGAAATAAGCAGTTCATATATGTATGCAGCTTAATTTCAGTCTTAAGTTCAGTGTGTACATGACATGAAGCAGTTAACAAGACGTAGATTTATCCATCTCACAGAATGACAGAAGAGTGAAGTTAACAATTCCAAAACAAAAAAAATCTGCAGAGCTGGAAGGTCGAAGGTAGTTGGACTCTCTCTGCCGTACTTGAAAAGAAAACAAAACCTATTAAACTCTAGCAGTACCAAGGAAGAAAACATCAACTGTGTTTTTGTCATCATATTCTTTTTGAAATTATTTTTGTCAACATCTTTCCAATTGCACAAATGGTCCATACAGACCATATATACCCCATGCACATACATCTCAAGGCAGCCTCTATCAGTTTGTCTGACAATTTTATCTGCGGTAGAAGAATCTTTCCAATTACAGGAGCATCCTGTAAAGTTCAGACACTGAGCAGTGCCCCAGGAGGCAGGACTGCAGGAGCCGAGAGGTGAAACCTCAAACCATGGATGAATGCGGTAAAGCTGCAGCAGGCTTCCAGTTGGGACATCAGAAGAACCAACAAGTGCCTGATCAAAACCAGAGGGCAGAGGTTTCCATGGCCTGGAGAGCATGGGAGGAAGAAACCAAGCGGGCGGTGGTTCGGGTGGGTGCCATCGCTGGGTCCCCATCTCCATGTGAGGGTGGCAACCAAGCGGTGGTTCGGGTCTTGGATGCACGCCCACAAAACGTTGCGGCATGGCTTGGCTTGGTGGCCCTTTCCTACCAAACTCTCCTCCTCTTTCCTTGCTCCCATCTTGCAAGATCCGCAGCCCCACATGGGGTCTCTTGTCCCTGCTCCGTCCCCTGCACTGCACCGAACCATATGGTATGGTATGGATGGATGCTCTGGTAACTCTAATGGCCTAAATCATTGGCCTCCAAGGTCAATCAGAGCTGTTTTTTTTTGGGGTGGGGGGGGGGGGGGGGGGGGGGGGGGGTGGGGGGGGGCTCCCTTGGCCTGTGGCCTCCAAAACACATGGATCGTTTTGGCTGCTAATGCAGCTGGGATGGGTCGAAAATACTATGATTAGGAGCTATGATAATTATTCTAGTTTTGATTATGAGAAGAAAGGAATTCCAATAGTAATACTAGGTTTGTGGTGGTGGTTAGAGATGTGAAAGGTAGACAAAAGATGGGGTAGCAAGATTCTAATTCTACATCTGGGATGAGAGCACAAGTGAAAGATGGAGCATGAATGAATACATGCATGATAGGTACTCCTAGACACTAGCAGTAGCGTGATGATTACTGAATGACCACCACAGCAGATTGAAGGGAGGAGCCAGCTACATTGGCACCTGAACCACTCACTACCCAATCTTGCAATTGCAATCACCCACGCCCAACCTTTGGCTCCCGGCATTCCTTTCCATCATAGTCTCGTGAGTTGCACATGCAAGCTCCTCCTCGCGTCAATGATGATCTCTCTCCCCATGCCCATCATCAGGGTATCCTTTCAAGTTTCAAGTCCGCCCATGATATTTCAGTCAATTACCGGCTAATTAACTCGCTAACAAACTTATTTTTCTTAATCAGGACTACACAGCACGCCCATCAGAGAACTGAATAACAGAATAAGATCTGTACGAGAAGGTAGATGAGCAGAAGTGAAACTTCTGACGTGCACCAAAGACCAAACCTTGCCATTCCAGGTCTAGCACAGGCCGGCGAGGCGAAGCGAAAGAGGCAGGCGCCCATTCACCCTGCAAGCCGAATCCAATGCTTGATCTGGTCGCTTCGCCTTTGACAGGCATGGAAAGCAAGGCAGATTCGCTCCGGCTTGGGGAAACAGAATCACCCCCCATCTGGCGTCTTCTGATCATGGCTACTACTAGGAGCCGCTCCCGCTCCGTTCTCCATCAGCAGTCTAGGGGCTCTAGGCAGTAGCCACAGCACGCACGCCGTCACGTGAGGGCGAGATGCCCACGAATCAGCCGGCTTTACGCGCTGTGCCTTTGCTTTCTTTTCGCAAAGATCCCCATGGCTTTTGCCAACGTTCCATCCAGCCGTGATAAAGTTGCAGGAGTAGCCCTTGTTTATTTACATTATCATTATCATTAAAGGGTCTGGACAGCTTGATACTACTGCTGCTCCAGATCGGTACATGTAACATGTACACATTCGTTCATCCATACAGAGGATAAATTCTGCGTGTCCGGAAACAACCCATGCAATTCAGAAGCAGATCTAAAAGCCTGCTCAGAGAGCCCGAAAAGGTTTCAAAGACTCGAACCCGGGCAATGCCACGGTGAATGAACTGGCACGTTCCTTCCTGATGCCTGTGTTATGTTAACACATTTGAAGTTTTGAACCGAACCAAGGCCTCGCGTCTGTTGTTGCAACCTGTGGTACGGTCTCTGGAGGGCCAGATCTTGAGGTCACACAATTGGCAGTGGCAGCACGAAGCAAGTAGGCGAAAGGGACCGAAACCTGGCCGTAGGGATTGCTTGCAGCAGCTGGCACGGGGCACCCAATGCAAGGAAGAAGAAGAATGCCAAAGGCAAAGGGCCAAGGGCGGAGCACAGTACCAATCAGTAGTAGGCCTAGGACGTCTCACTTCTCCGAAAGCCTGATGAAGAACCCCTCTCAACGGCCTGATTCCTGTTCTGGCGCTGCATCACATCCAGAGCACGGGATTCAGCGTACGGCACCATGGGATGGGATGGGATGTGAGCAAAGCGTGCAAGTGTGTAACCCAACCACCTGAAAGCGAGAACACCACTGCCGGGCATCTTGACGACCCAAAGAATAAAGAGGGGGCATCACGCATTCACGCGAACCCTACAGCAGCGATAGGCCCCTGATGAGAAGAAAGGGAAGTGGGCATTAGCTTCCATCCTTTCACCACCCCTTGTTTCATGGGGGAGCAATGGTCACATGCCACTTTGTCCTACAACAATGACAAGACACGCCCTACCACCACCAGCAAAAGATAAAGGGACCTGAACCTAAAACTGTTTAAAAGTGCCCTAACCCTAATGAAAACTCCAGCTCAATACAAACGAACATCTGAATCGGTAATGGCAATACAACCTTACTTACAGGTGAATAGTACAACAATGACAGCACAGTAATAATACCGAATGCATGGATGTTCTGAAGACAAGTGTGAGCTATCTGTAACCAGAGTGCTGCCTGGCATGAATTCAAAGCTTATTGGTGCTGAGGTTCTGATTCTCGGAGAATACATTTCAGCTAGTGTTGGATCAATGACAGACTAGGTACAGGCAGGTACCACATCTGAGATTATGATGAATACATACATACACCGGTGGTCGCTGTAAGATACAACAACAGGAGAAACGTGTAGTGTGTGTGTATATGTAATGTTCTGTACTTGCTGCGGGGCTGTTCGCTCAGTTTGTGTCAGCTTTGTTTTCGGCTGCCTCGCCCTTCAGGAAGCGTGACAACCACAGGGCCGATGCTTTCGGATGCCTGGACAGCCCATTCTTGTAATCGACATAAACTATGCCAAACCTCTTGGTGTAGCCCATAGCCCACTCAAAGTTGTCCAGGAATGACCACGCAAAGTACCCACGGACATCAGCTCCGTCCCTGCATCAAATGATTAGTAGTTGTGTCAGTCATATTGCGTCTCGCGTTCTAACAAAAAGGGCCATATTTTGGCTCAACGCTCTTAGCTATGGGACAGGCAGCAAACTAAAGCTTATTACTTGATTGCTAGTGCAACTGAATTGAGGTATCCTTTGAAGTAACCGACTCTCGTCGTGTCATTTAGGACCTGGTCAAGCGTTGCGGATTGATCATCTTCATCATCCATGCCTGCAGGAAAGAAACTAGGTAAGGACATCATAATCCACGCACTCTTTATTTTATTCTGATGGTCAAAAATATCACATGCCAAT
This sequence comes from Miscanthus floridulus, assembly GCF_019320115.1. Classification (NCBI taxonomy): domain Eukaryota; kingdom Viridiplantae; phylum Streptophyta; class Magnoliopsida; order Poales; family Poaceae; genus Miscanthus; species Miscanthus floridulus. Next base: position 130,410,368 of record NC_089585.1, on the reverse strand, counting down.
AGCACTAAACACTATTACTTGCGCAAGCAAAACTACCATCATTTGTATTGCAATAACAAACAGTGTGTTGCAACGGTACATTTCACTTGTTTGATTTCTGAAATTTTGAATTCACGCCCTAGTTTATTCCTAACATTTTTGTCCATTTAATATACTTTGAACAGGTAGCTGTCAAAACCAGACATTTGGCACCGTCCAAATTTTTGCAGGATAACATGAAAGTTTTCAAATATGCAGATATCTGTAAATTCGTATTAAGCAGTTCAGTTAGAATACAAAATAGGGCAGAGTTGAAACTCTATTTCCAAATATAACAAATAAGACAGTACAAACAACCTACAACCTTGCATCTTGGGCTTGCATATTCAATAATATATTAAGTGGTGCAGCAGTTGTTCACAGTTTAAGCTCTTGTTCTTTTACTACTTCAGTCTCCACTAAAATACTAAACAAGTCAATTCATATGCTATATTTGTAAGTGTATCTTATCTACAGGAAATTGAAATGGGAAAGAATAAATTATAGGGCACAAAATATTTCTATCTTCAACCTTGATTCATGCAAAGGAATGGCACAAATTGTAATGGCATTGACTTCAGCAATTCAAGATTTGAGTCACCACATGTGTACAATTTCCTGTCATAATACATTCTGTATCATGCCACCAGTACTAGATATCCCACGTTGTTTCACTTTGATTTTGGGAAGTATGGAAGCCTTACCATTCTCAGTAACATAAATTGCTGGATTATTATATTTCTTCGCTATATAATTAAGTACTTTACGAAGCCCCCAAGGAACTATGAAAAGCCATTCAGATGCAGCCTGCACAAATTTGAGATAGTAAGTTAGAAGAGAACCAGATAATTTACACGTGGAGAAAGAAGTTCAGTGCTGAGTTCTGACCCTTTCACCAATTTTTTCACCACTATTCCATTTTTCTGCCAAAAGAATAAATGTCAGAATAATGATAATACCAATTTGCAGGTATGATCTCGAGTGAATCTAAAGTTGATCCAAGGACTAAGGAAGACTGCAAACATAGTAGTTCAGCCACATACACCAACATTGATTTTCCAGTGTTCCTAGAACAATTGACCCAATTAGCAATAACACTCTCTTTGTACAGATAGCTAGAGTTGATTAGATGTTGTTGCTGAAATCACCTAACTTCCAGGATTGTAATCTCCACCAGGGTCTCCCCATCCTACTGAAATGCCCAATTTTTAACCCATCTTTCTGGAGTTGGGATGAAGTCGTTCACCTTACATCCCTCGCAATGTTTCAGGGGAAAATATTCAGTGCAAACCATCTACTCGGTAGAATCGTGAAAACCCTTTAGACAAACATACTTAGAAGTTGACGAAAGTGAATTTCATCAAATTATTTATTACTCCCTCCCGTCAAATACTTTCCACTGTCTCCGATGCACATTCTCAACCACTACTTTCTTCTAGAATATTCTTCAAAAGTTAAAATCCTTCAAATTTGTGATATTTTGCAAATACTTTCAATACAACTATACACATATAACTTACATGTTTTCAAACTAAATAATTTAAAAGCTATTGAAGTTTGTAATTTTAAGGTTTGACCAAATGACCCTCCTCTTCTCTGCCCGTCCCCACTCCTTGTGAAAGGAAACATTCTTGAATGCTTGTGGTGTCTAAATAATACATTTTTTTTTATCTTTCCTTGATAGCTGAAGTACCATACCTATTCTCTCCATTTGTTGCACTTGGTAGAAATAAACATCATCTGGATTTTGGTGATGAGCAATGAGTCTCGAAGTATAATGATTTAGTCCAACAAAATCAATTTTGTTCCTGATGAATTCTTTATCTTTCCCTGAGAAGGTTGGAAGATCACTGCCCAGTCGCTGCCGCATGCTTTCTGGGTAATCACCAAAATATATTGGGTCTAGGTACCTTTAAGTGAAGTGAAAATAGTCAGCGGATATCACACCATCCTAGGAACACAAAACCAAATAAATGTGGGCACGTTATACTACATAAATGTGTACGTTCTGTGAAAAAATCTATGCCCATGTGACATTAATAATATGAATAGCAACATACCATCCAAGTTGAAAGTCAATCCTCCGTTTTGCAGCAATTTGGTCTTCCACATTTTCAGAAAATGGCTCTGCCCATTCACAATCAACAACCAACCCTACTTCACCACCTTGTGCAGCCTATTTTTGTAACATGTAAAACCATCAGACGAACAAAATATACTGCCAGAAAGCTAATAAAATGATGATGAGGGTACCAAATACAAAACTGGTAGGAAATAAATGAATTGCAGCACGTTTCCAAACTTCCAATTCTCATTATATACAAGGAAATTAGTGTGTGAGCATGATACAGGAGATACAGAAACGTGGAAGAGTCCAAAACAAGAGAGAGTAAAAAGGAACCCATACTAACAAAGAACTAGTAGAACCAACCAGCTGCTTTCAGGAGCCAGAATGCCAGGACCAGGATTTACACTCCCCAAATAAGGACCTCAAGGCAATTCATATAAGAACTAAAACGGACCTTGAATTTTCTTCTATAAACATCAACAGCAGCAGCATGAGCCAAGATTTGGTGATGGGCGGCTAAGTAACATCTAGCAGTTTCACCTTGGCATCCTCCAGGTGCAAAAATTCCAATCCCATAACCATTGATTGCAGTTTGGAGAGGTTCATTGATTGTTATCCAACGCTGTACTCTGTCTCCAAAATTTGCAAAGCAAGCCTCTGCATACAATGCAAAGTACTCCCTGGGATATTTTTTATGGTGAGAAACTCATATAAACTACAGCAAATCAAGCTGCAACCACTTTCGAAATAAAAAATTGTCTCGAAAAGAATCTCATATGTAATCATCCATTTAAGCGTCTAAGAAAAATTGTTAATCATACTGCACACTTAAGATGCCTGCAGTAGCTTACACAATCTTGTCAGAAATCCAGCCCCCCAGAGTCTTCTGAAGATTGTTTGGAAGATCCCAATGATACAGAGTTGCGTAAGGCTCAATACCTATTGTCAGACAGTCGAATGGTTAACAACTATAAGTGCTGTAATCTTTAAAGTTAATCAGTAAAACATATGGTACCTTTCGAAATCATAAAGTTGATGAGGTCATTATAGAAGGCGACTCCTTGCTCATTGACCTTTTCCCCCAAGCCATCTGTGTTAGCATTGACAAGCAGCAGAAAATGCAGATATTTATATCATGGTCCATGTCACGGGCAGTTATAAATGAATCTTCTATCTGTTAAGTTTAGCATACCAGGAAATATACGCGCCCAAGATATTGAAAATCTGTACGCACTAAAACCTAGACTTGCCATGAGCTCAATGTCTTCCTGAAAGTTTATAGCAAACATTTCAATTCGTTGATAATTACCCTATTACCAAGAAGATCGTGCCCCTCCACCCAGTCCCTCTTTTTTTGTTGATTCTTTTTCCTCTTTTATAGGGACGGTAGGCAATACCTTGTATCGATGGTAGTGATCAACTGCAATTTCTGCATTGCTTCTGTCTAAGACACGTTCTGAAAAGGCAAGCATTTGAACACAAATGGTTAAATATATGTATTTCAAGATCATAAAGGAATCTCCTAAAGAAAAGAGATTATAAAGGAACCAGATAAGCAAACCTTTGTCATCTGTAAATACATCCCATATGCTGTCTCCTTTGCCTCCCTCCCTTCTCGCTCCCTCAATCTACAGAGGAAAGAATTCAAACATCGTAACTTCCAGTTTTAGAGAGAAAGGAACAGAAAAGAGGGTGGTTTCCTATCTATATTTTCATTCTGTGTCTATATTTACATTCTGTGTCTTTCTAGTGTGTAGGGCTCTAGGCACAGGCACAATTTTGTCCCAGAAAGACTATGCATCTTTGGATCAACCAATAGTCCACCTTGAGATTTATGCAACACGACTCTACACCTAAACTCTTATTCTTCCATTACTCTCCCACTCTACACCCTGCAGTTGGGGACGTTAACAGCAACTATACCGCACTCTTTATCTCCTAACTGGACACAGCCGTCCACTATTTGCCTGGTGAACCCTAGAGCAGCAAGCCTTGTTACCTATTGTTTGGACAGCACAAGGCAGTACTGGCATGAATACACTACTTTCATAATTAGTTAGTGCAATGAATGGATGGGGAATCCTATGTTGGGTCCACTGTTTCAACTTGCAATCCATCTATCTTTGGTCCTCTCCCATCCAGGGACACAGAAAAAATTCATCAGAAGTTGCACTTGAAACTAACCCGAAGCAGGCAGGGACGCTATAAATACCCGAAGCACCTGTTCCTAGACACCGGCTGCACGTTTGGGCCAAGCTGAATCAACTCTAGCCTCTGCACGTTTGGGACATGCTGAATCAACTCTATACATGGATAGTCAAGCTGAGACGCCGATCAACAGCGGAATAAGCTTAAAACGCAGTGAGGGCGTCAGAGCTCGGAACTACAGTGAAAACAGAGACCAAACAGTGGAACCCACACACCAATTCGAATCTCAGAACTAGAGCCCCCAAGCAAGCCAAGCCAGCGCGTGCACTAGCTGTCGCGCAGTGTTCAGGCGTAGGCATGGCGCAAGCGCAAGCAGGCGGTGGGACGGGACGCCAAACGAAAGCGGCCGCGGCCGCGTGGGGTGAGATGGGGACGGCGGCGGTCGGGTGGTACCTGGTACGCGGAGGTGGCGACGCCGAAGACGAAACCGTCGGGGAAGTCGGCGCGGGTCACCTCCGGCTCACGCCCCGTGCTCCCCATTGCTCCGGCGGGTGGGCTGAGTGATGGAGTTGCTGGAAGCGAAGGCGTGAGCGATCTCGACGCGGCGTGGAGGAGTTGGTGGATTCAGAAGCGTGGGCTTGCGGGGTTGGGGAGAGTTGAATTAATAAATGGCGCCTGACGTCTACTCCGAGAGGAAGCGGCCGAGACGCTCGCCATCGCCAGTTGCCCCGGCCAGCGAGAGCGCAGGGTGAGAACACGTGAGCAGCCACGCCGGCGTGTCGTCCCTGTCGGCCAATGGAGGGTGACGAGAGCATGGGGCGAGCCGGCGAGGCAGATCCGATAGTAGAGATGGCAACGGTCCCCGCGTACCCAATACCCGATACTTATTTGAACCACTAGTGGATGAGATAGAATCGTATAAGAATTTATCCCCCGGCGGATATAGCAGGTACGGGATGTTCCCTGTTTACTCGTCTCTGTTACTCGTTGGAAAACCCGACTATTTGAGCTGTCATACGAGTATTAGGTCCGAAGCTCAGCATAGGTATTTTGGCCCAAATCTGAACAATCATATATATAGTTTGTGTGTTCTAGGAATCCTAGTTCAATTTTTCCTCACCATCTCCGCCAGCAGCACGAGCACGCCTGCCTCACGAGCGTTCTTGCCCCTCACTTCCTCAGTTCGGTCTCTCTGTCACATTTGCTCGTCCTCCTCGTAACCTCGCCCTTTCTTCTTAGCATCTCCGAGACTCCGACACTTATAATCAGGTGAAGAAGAAACGTCTCCGATTACAAAGCTACGACCCCAAGTGTCCTTATTTATCGGGTATGCAGTACCCGTCGGGTATCTATTACCCGACCGATGCCCGACGAGTACAGTGATGGGCAAGAATCTATACCCGAGACAGTTAATAGAGACGGAGACAAAGACGGAATAAATTCTCCGTAGCGGGAAAGAGAACGTTCCGACCATACTCGACGGATCCATCCCCGTTGCCATGTTTATCCGAGAGCGCTGTGTCCAGTGTGGCAGTTCGTCCGTTCCATTCTTCCAGAGGGGGATTGGCCCTACTTGTCATGCAGGTAGCCAGAGATTTGGATTCGGTTTCTGAAACGGGCATTTCTTCAAACATAGGGATTTTACCGAAGTTCAAATTTGGAAGTTGAAACAGAATGCTGACGATAATTTACCTATTATTGTTGTTTTCTATTTAATTACAGCTTTTTTTTAGAAACTTCTATTTAATTGCAGCTCTTCTATTTAATTACAGCTGCTTTACTTATTCTGAAGTCAAGAACAAACGGCCCGGTTCGGGAGTCTGCGGTGAGTTGTTTCAAGAAAATCGAAAGAATGAGAGCACTACTTCAAAGTTCGAGTAGAAAATGAACCTATGATTTGTCACCGCCCGTTTATAATGCCAAACCCATAGAAAACAGTGGAAGGACGGCAAAACAGTGACAAAAGAAACTGGAGCAAATCTCCCGAGGATCCTTTGGTTAGTGGCACCAAATAACAAACAGAAAATAGATGTCGCTTGCATGTACAACTACAAGGATCGTGTTTTGAGCGTCAGCATGTGCGCGCCGTCAATGGTTGGAACAGCCGGTGATGTGCTTTTGGTACAATGCGAACTGAATGCATTATCACATCTTTTCTGTGAATTGAGCTTTGCTTCCACCGTACCAGTGGGGGGCCGCTTTGCGATATCAGTGGACAGCAAGAACATCAGTAGTAGTTTTTCTTTTCTTTTCTTTTGAAGATCAAGAACAGCTGAGCCAGTGCTTTTTTCGTACTCACACTACGCGTACATAAACAAACCTACAACTACACCCAGATAATAAGATCGTATCCTTTATGAGATCACCGGATCCAACAATGGCTCCGTAGACGACGGGGGCGTCGTATTCCCTTTGTGGGACCACGCATGAGAGACAATGGAATTTTATTGGGGGCAAACCCCGGTGAGAGACGTGAGTGCGATTCTCTCACGCCGGCTGCATGCCCACCGGCTATGCTAGCCACCCGTGCTCAATTATGCATTCAACAGATTGTGATTTTATGGTAGTGACAACTGACAAGGATTGAATCATTGAAAAGAAAAACAGATAAATTTGTATTAGGCATGATATGTTGGCCGGCCAAATTTTGATTGTGACAAGTGATTTCAAAATCCTCTACGTGGATCACGGAGTTAAACGGTGATATGCTAAAAATTAACATCAACGACGAGAAACAAAAAGTACTGGTGCCAGCGTTACAATGGTACAAAATTTACTCTGTAAATGAAAGCACTTTTACAATGATTCGACTTGGTGGTGACAGATCTCATGAAAAAATTTAGTTCAGGTTGTGAACACAAAAAAGGAGACAAATTGAGGTTCTGTCCTGATATTTTTTTTCCAGTGCTCTATGTGCTAGTGGAAAATTGACCATGCACAAATAAACCGTGACCACTTGCCCCCATCTTATTGGCTTCCTAGTTGCCATCACAGTGTGCAGCAAACCAAAAAATAACGTGTACTGACAAATGACTAGAATATAACAGTAGGCCATGCAGTGGTGCAGGTAAGAGTAAGAGGCTAGTCAGTAATCTGGAACGAATTAGTTCGGACATGAAAAGCAAAAGTATATAAAAACACAAACACAGTGATTCGGAGAGGAATCAAACAATGCGAGAACTACTACTATGCTTAACTAAAGGTATAGCTTATACATGAAGTAATCTAAACTTCTGAAAATTGATAGCATCATGCCATGACCTTTTGCTTTAACATATAAGATACTGAATTAGTGAATCAACAGATAGTGCCACTGGTGGATAAATCACCTAACACAATACAAACTACTAGTTCTACTTTTCCGTTCCAAATTACAGGTTGTTTTGCCTTATATCTGCGCACCTAGATATAAGACAAATCGACCCATAATTTGGGATGGAGGGAGTATATGTTAATCACTGTCTATGTGGTCTAGTCTTGGCACAGAGCTCATTATGAATATTTGCAACCAATAACTATGATTCAGCTTAAACAGCAAAACTTGCCTGGTTTTAATAAACAGACTTATCCTATAGTACAAAGCATTTGATCCTAAGTGGGGTTAAAGAGCCTGATTGAGGATCGGATCAGTTTGAGATTTCAATTACCATCAGCCACAGGCAGTAGTAACTAGTAAGAACCTTGCAAGACTCCCTGATAAAAATAAAAGTAATAGATAGGACACAGAGCCCACTCGATAGAAAACAGAACTGGTGGGAACCAATTATTTTCATGATGCACAGGTAGAGCTCTATGTTCAAGATATACAAATAGAAGTGCAACAAATGCTTAACTGAATTGTCTAAAAGAAGTCATCGATGAACAGAAAGTTCCGGTCATGCAATCGGTTTTTTTTTGTAAATGCCATCAAATTATATTGAAAATGCTGATTGCAACTCAAAAGCCCTAAGAAATAACAATAAAGGTGACAAGTAAGTGTACTGAACAATTGATGAAATCATCCTAAATCACCAAATATGTGAAAGAATATTTCCCTAATTTGAATTCCATTGGCAGCCAAAATATTTCGTGTTCTTAAGCAAGACATGAAAATAAATTCTCGACATGTATAATGACATATGAAAACCTCATATAGTAAATAAACAGAAGCCCCAGACCAAAATTAAATATTCTTCTTTGTCAGTCTAGCATTTAAATATAAATGCAAAATTATTGTAGTAAATAACAACAAACAAACACAGGTACAGCCATACAGAGATGATGTTTCTTGCAAGCTCACCAGAGATGAAAAGCTCAAAAAGAAAGGCGCTACCCAAAAATTAATTAGCAGAGGTATGGATTCAAGTGTCCTAGAGAAACTATGCTTCTTGGCTCGCCTTTGACTGCATTTCCTCTCCTTCCAACTCCTTGACTGCAGCTATGAGGCTGCGACTTATACCCCTTAGGCATAAACCACTATCCTCCATTTCCTCCAGGAGTTTCTCAGCTCTTCTCCAGTCCAATGCCTTGAGACACAATGACTGAATCAGTTTGTCATACTCATCCACATTTGGCAGCAACCCATCTTTCCTCATCTCCTTTAGGCACTCAATGGCCTTCTCAAAGTCCTCCATCTTGCAGTATCCACGGATAAGTATATGATAAGCAACCCTGTTTAGCTTCGGATGAACTTTCTTAGCTTCACGAAGTAGATCATGGGCTTCACTGATCATGCCTCCTTTTATGTAGCCACTCATGAGCACACTGTAAGTATAGATATCAGGACTGATCCCTTGGCTCTCCATCACTCTCATCAAATCTTTTGCATCCTCCATTTCTCCCTGTTTTGACAATGCTGTGATGACAAAATTAAACACTGCATTACCTGGAGCTGGGCCAACATTTACCATCCTCATCAACAATGTTTTTGCATCCTCCAATTTCTTTTTCCTACACAAACCATGTATAACTGTGGCAAATGTCTTGCCTGCATTCTTAAGAGATTCCCCTTGGTACTCTTCAAGCTGCACCATCCTAGTCAACAAATTATTTGCATCCTCCATTTTGTTTACCCTACACAAAGCATGTACAACTGTGGCAAAGGACTTGCCTGCATGCTTAAGCGACTCCCCTTGGTACTCTTCCAGCAGCTCCAGAGCAGTACCAATCGTCTCATCATTCCTTGCCAAAGCACCAACAAGGAAATCCAAGGCTGTTTTTGGGATCTGAATCTTTTTTTCCTTCGCTGCAAGGTATAATGAGTGTGCCGTCTTTACCTTCTTCCCCTCACAAAGGTAAGTTAAAATCCTGCCAGTCTTCTCACGATTAGGGAAGCAGGCAGAGCCAATCATCTTCTCACAGACTTCGCAAACAGAGCCGAACATGGACTTCTTTCGTGCTGCTTCAATCACAAGATAATAGCTGTCACTGTCCGGAGTACAACCAAACTCATCGAACTTGGAAAACACCTCCAGTGCTGCCTTCGACTTCTCAAGCTTCCAAAATATGGCAATCATTTCATTCAACAACGGTGTACTCACTGATCCTGGCACAGAGCCAATTTCCTTAATCGAATCCCAAAGCAAGTAAGCGTCTGTTTTGTCTATCTCATCAGAATCAGCTACCTTGCTCACGAGAATCTCAAGATTCGAGAGGCTCTTGGCAGCGGGGTTATTCTTCGCGGCATAGTTGAACAGGTAAATCAGCTTCTTACAGGAGCATTGCTCGGCAGCAAGGAGGACAGCGGCGAGGAGCGGCTCGTTGAAGTCCACGATCATGTCGGCGAGGGTGGACGCGATCGTGTCCTCGGGAGTGGACTCGACGGCGGCGCACACGCGGGCGACCTCCTCATCGTCGGCTACGGCGTCGGCGCCGCCGGGGGAGGCGAAGATATCGTCGGCGTCCCCAGCTTCCTCCCACATCGAGCACAGGTTGTCCTCCCCGGCCTCAGTGGCATCTTGGGAAACCTCGGTCGGGGATGAGAATGCTTCAGGGAAGGGATCCGCTGCGGCGGAGGAACAGGCATAGGGGATGGGATCCGGGGAGGAGGAGAGGAAGCGGGAGAGAGGGCGGGGAGGTGAGAATCGGGTTAGGGTTGGAGTAGGATGTGGTGGTGGAGGTGGCGGCGGTGACCGGGGAATGGTCGAACGGAGTAGGAGCAGCACACGAGCTCGCGAACGCCATATCATCGCCGTCATCCTCGGCGGCGGCGGCTGCGGTGGCGAGGTGTGTTCTAATTGTTGTTTTGCGTGCCTCGTGGACTCGTGGTGGAGGCGGAGCAGTCGTGGAGGAGGGAGGTTTCTTCCATTCTAGGGTTTAAGGCCTTCTGGGCTGGGCCTAACTATTTTTATTTTGTTGGGCCACTATAACCTTTTATTAGGCCGAAAGATTGAAGGAAATCGGAATAGGACAGGTTTTTTCAATTCGGACTTTCAGGAAGTATAACAATCTAATGACTCATCTGCTTCATTCCAGATATTGTCAGTGTAAATTAACAAGCTTACATCATGGCACAGTTTCTGTGGATATTTCCCTTCGTTTCCGGACTTACGCACTCTTGACTCTTGAGATCAGGAGTTCAACAATTCAGAGGGCCTTATTCACTTACAGAAAGCAGGTGTGACAAGCAGGGTTCCAGTTACAAATTGTAATAGAAATACAAACGTGATTCAGAACGAGGTTGGCACGTTCCCAGATTCTAGTGCCTACTCCACTCGGAAGGCTATCAAGCAAAAAAAGATAATCCTAAAACAGCATCTAGTAAATTTGCAGCATGCAAATTCACATCAGGAGTTTATGCAGTGACCTCAGCTGTGGCATTCTTAGCATCTTCTTCCTCCTTGGCTCTGTTTGCCTGCTCTTTTTTCTGGGCCCTTAACATTGCACGCCTTGCACGGGGACGCATCTCGCGTACTTGCCGTGGCGGCATCACAAAAGGTTCAAGAGGGCGATCATGGAATGGATGCTCATTTCTAGAAAATATCCTCAGCTTGCGATCCCTATCCTGGAGGGCAAAGAAAAAGGCACATTTAACGTGACAAGAAAAAGGCATGATTCCTCGACCAATACAATGTTTTGAAACCTCGGTCAATACAATTGTAATGAAATATACAGGCCACCAGTACACAAACACAATATTGCAAATTAATAGAACATCTCAATCACGTGTAGCAGTACCAAGGAAAATATGATCAGATAATGAAATACTACAAAAGTTGTCCATCGATATATACAATTCTAGCTTAAAATCTCCAAATATTTTGTTAACCAGTGTTCACAACATGGCATTAACAAATTTTGACAGATCATTAAGCAGATTGGCTAAGCCTAGCAATGCAAAGGAGAAAGGTAAATAATCCATTAGCGACAGAGTACAGGCAAATTAAACCTCTCTACCAGCAATTCATTCATGAAATAAACCATTAGCGACAGAGTAGGTTGGAATTTCATGGCTCAGTGAGCAATAATAAAATTTGCACTGTTAAGTTCAATGTCCGTTTCCTGAAGAAACTAACACCAGGACACACGCAAAAATTGGTACTTTTGTAATAAAAGAAAACAAAAGCCCCCCACCCCCCACAACCCAAAATGTTTCCTCTCTAAGATTGGGAATCCACATTTTTTGCTGCTTAGACTCCCTTGGTACTCCAAAGCTGGATTAAACCAGTTCCAATATATGTCCCAGATTTAAGCTAACCAAAGTTTCAGACAGGGAAAGAAAGTGCAGATCACAACTAAACTAATCCATATTTTGGTGATTAGTAGAATTGTGATATGCATAGGTCAAATTTAGTATTGGGATGCATATAAAGCTAATTTCATTTTGCTGATATGGTCATCTAATGTTCCTGAACCAGCTTTGAACTGTTATTTTCTCCTTATAAGCTGCTTGCCTTCAACTGACATGTAAGCTGCTTGCCTTCAACTGACATGTGCCCTTTGCAGATCTATGATATCTTCCAGCTTCTTCCATCGAAGATTCAGGTCGGTGTGTTCTCAGCTACCGCCCCCTGAGGCCCTTGAGATCACCCACAAGTTCATGAACAAGCCTGTTAGGATTCTCGTCAAGAGAGATGAGCTCACCCTTGAGGGTATCAAGCAGTTCTATGTCAAAGTGGAGAAGGAAGATTGGAAGCTCGACACTCTATGTGACCTGTATGAGATTCTGGCAATTGTTGATAGTTCAGGAATAAGGAGGCTTGATGATGATAGTTCAGACATTAGGAGGCTTGATGATTACTGTGCTGCCTGAACTCCACAATCTCTTGAAAGAAGATGTATGCTATTACCAGACCTTTAAGCAATGGTGATGAACTGGATATTTCGTTGTAGTTCTATAAAATTGTTGTATAAAAAAACATTATGGTCCTTCAATGCCAGGAAGACGACTGATATTTACTGTTTGATATATTCAGTTCGAAATGATAGATGTCCTATAAAAGATAAAATTGAATAGTGCTACTGGATTATCGTAACCCGTTTACTTAATGATAGAGGTGTCTTGGTTAATGAACTGGAAAATGGATATTTTTCTCTTGATGGTATCAAACGCTATGACTTTATGCATAGAAATTGTACTGAAATAGCATTTCAAACATTGAGGGTCAAACCAGGAAGGAGGAACTACTATGGTGTGGCAGTAAAGAATACTGTCTCTTTGCCACCGTAGCCTAAAATTTTACTCAGAAAGTGTTCCAAATGTTCATCCTTACGATATTGATTTTTACAGAGACTAGCTGGAGCTTCATTGGTTTTTGCAAATAAGCAGACATACAGGGGCTCCAAAACCAGCTGAAAATGTGAACGTAAGCAAACTTCAGCCATACATCGATACATATGTATTAGACTTATGTTTATTTAAATTATCATGATATTATTTTGTTCCCGTTGCAACGCAGGGCATGATCCTAGTAATACATATCAGAAACAGGATAGATACAGTATTCATTACAATGTTAGAAACAGCAAATAAAGCTAGCATTAAAATCCAGTTATTCAACCTCAAAAAAAAAAAAGAGCTCATGTCTAAGTCTCAAATGCAGAATGAAAGAGAAATGAAGTTTCACTTACATCACGCAGTCTGTTGCGGGGAAGCATGCGCAGCACAGCTTTGCGAATCACTTCAGTTGGGTCTTTCTCCATCTGGTCCTTGAGCCTCCTTTCCTTCAAATGGCCAACATACCTATTTGGGGATAAACACATAACAAGAGAAAGTTAACAAAAATCTCAAAAATAATGCAATCAACAACTTTTTTGCTGGGATTTACTAACCCTGTATGCCAGTAGTAAATCTTATCTGTCATTTTCCTTCCTGTAACACTGATATCCTTTGCATTAAGTACAATGCACATGTCTCCATTTTCCACATGTGGTGCATAGGTCGGTTTATCCTTGCCTTGAAGCACAACAGCTATTTGGGAAGCCAATCGTCCAAGCACCTATATCACATAGAAAATTTTACCTCACAGCCTCTATCCTTTTTACGATAAGTTCATCCTTGCATCAAACTAGAAAAACAATCCTAACCTGACCCTTAGCATCAAATACACGCCATCGCAGCCCATCTAAATTGATTCTTCTCAGACCTGCAAGTGCTTTCTGCACATATCAAAAAGGAAACCATCAGTGCTAGTACTTGACATCAACATGGTGCAGAACTGCAGATTCAGAAATAACATTTCGGGTACTCGAGATTCTACTTGCAGAATTATTTTCCTTTTCAGGTGAAAAAAATAAAGAAACACATATGCATCTTTGCTCATGCAACATGGCCACACATAACACACCATTGTTTTTTATCACTTCATTGACAAAATAAACAGAAAAGGTACTCAATTTCTGCATATACTGTCAGCACATTACTAAATATGTTGAAATAATTCAGTGGCAGGTTCAGGAAGCTTACAAAATCACATAATGACTAGCAAAGGCAGCTGAATATGCATAAATCTACTATGTCCCATTTCATCTCTCAGGAAAGATAAAATGACAATAGTTTATTCAAAAAGACATGGAACACCATAAGCAAGGGACATAAAATGGTAGATAATCAGGATCAAAGGTTCAAGCTACAATCAACTAAAAGGATGCCCAATAAAATCGTAACATTCGCAGTCACGTTAACCCAAGATCCATGTACAGGAGTGTTTGAGCTATTGACTGCAGAGAACTGAATCTACTACTAAGCGCAAAATGGAGGGCTGAATGCCACAGACGCCGGGCCCCCGAATCAGCACAGCTCGGCGACAAATCGTCCATGCCTCCCCGGAGGAGATTGAATATGGGCGGGGCGGAGGAACGGAGAGTTCCTCGAATGGCGGAAGCAACGGGGTGGAGACGCAACGCGGCCGCCCAGGGACCTGCGTCGGCGCTTGGGATGGGGGTGGTGGCCATGTCGCGCCCGCAGCGCATGGCCCGAACCGGCCGATGGCGGACGGGGATCTTTCAAGAACTCACCTTCAGGTTGCCCGTGAAGGCCGGTGGCGTCGCAGCCATGTCAAGTTGGAACGATGGCCGGCGCCGGCGCCGGTGGTTAGATAGATGCGGGCGAGCCGAGGGTCCAGCGAAGGGCGGCGCCGGTCACGTGCTTCCCCGCCCCCTTCTCTCCTTTGTCTCTAGGGTTTAACCGTTCATGGGCCTGCTGAATGGGCCTCACTTTGTTGCCTCGGCCGCAAAGTTGTGCAGTTGCGCGCGTCAGCGTCAGCGTCAGCGTCAGCGTCAGCTTGCGACCGCGCTCGCGTCCGCTTCCACCGTCGAGCGCTGCTCTCTCTCAACTCAACAACTCCAACAGTATAGATAAATTTGGATCTCTATAAACCAGCTCCCCAAAATAATATAGACAATCAAAATCGACATCATCCATAGCAGACTCGTTAAATCAGACTCGGACGCCACATCAGAGCTATCTAACCAACTATGTTGGCGCACAGCCACACGCGACAGGCCAGCTCCCGCGCTTGGTTCACCCGTGGAGCCAGACGTGCGCGCGCAAGTTGGACCAGGGCTCCCAGGATGGCGAGCGAATCCGGGAATTTACACTTTTACCACGGTAACGAAAGTACCCTTACATATTTATTAGAGGAGAGACGAAATCTTTTGCATACGTGGCATGTCAGGTCACAGTGCTAGTGTGGCACCGTATCGACGAAATATGGTCGGTAGTCTACCTAGGGGTATGCCCAAGGTAGTAGATTATCGGCAGACAGATGCGCAAGCTACAAACAAGATGGTGACGTAAGACAGACACGAGGTTTTATCTAGGTTCTGTCGCCGTGAAGGCGTAATACATACGTCCTGCGTCTGATTGTACTGTATGTCAATGAGAGATGTTTTGAGAGGGGTCCCCTACCCGCCTTATATAGTCTTGGGAGCAGGGTTACAGATCTAAAAGTTAATCCTAACCAGTTACAATTGTCATAGGTGACCGGATAAGGATTCCTATTCTAACCGACCAGGATCTTGCTTGATCTACAAGTCTGCCTTGATTCCTTACGCGGGACTCCGAGCAGATTGACCGGGACGCGCGTCGTCTTCTAGTGGGCCAGACCCCGTGGTTCGGGCCGGCCCAAGCCTAGCCGTAAGGATATAGGGGTTAATACCCCCACAGCTAGCCCCCGAGCACCATGTATTATGCTGCGACACGCCGTTCGATCTCCTTCGGCTAATGCGTTCCGTCTTCATGTCATCTTCAATTGGTTGAAACATTTAACCAAGCAAATATGCCAGTATTCTGGTCAGAACAGAGAGCAGTAGACCATGATTATAGCCGAAGATTCCGGTTGTCCGAAGAATGCATGGTGCTCAAAAGAAAAAGAAAAGATTTCTTTCCTGATCAAGTGTGCCCACTTATATTTCTGAAAAGAAATGTAAGTGACCCTTGCACAGTAGTAGTTATGACCAACAGTAAGAGCGTAGGGGTCGATAAAATAAGCATATTTACCACAAGGTGAAGTGTGCCCACTTAGTCCCTAAGCCTGGTAGTAGGTGACGCAGGCACGTGGTGCTAGGGTCTTAAAAGAATTCTCAATTAAGTTGAGAATCCAATCGTCGTACAAGCGATACGAGATGCACCGGCAGGTGCATCGTACCGATGTAGTCCCCGAGCTTGCTGGAAGGCGATGTATCAGCCTTATAGCAAGGTCTAAGTGAGAAAAAATAAATGCCTCTCAACTGTATGCGAGTACTAATCACATGTAGCCGAGGAGAGCAGTCTCCGAGCAATGGTTGGAGAGTGGTCGGAACAGTCCCCGAGCAAAGCATGGGTAAATGATGAATCCCCGAGAATAACCGTAGTCAGTTTAGTCCTCGAGCACGAGGGCGATCGAGACAGCCCCGAGCACGAGAGCGGTCGGAATAGTCCCCGAACACGATGGTGGTCTGGACAGTCCCCGAGCAAGATAGTGGTCTGTACAGTCTCTGAGCACAAGGATAGTCGCGACAGTCTCCGAGCACGAGGGTGGGCAGGATAATCCCCAAGCACAAAAAGTGTGGCAAAAAACCATATGCCACTTGTACTATTATTTTATTTAGTTATTTATTTTTTTTGCTCTGACAAGTCCGATCTGACACGTCTGGTCAAAGAAGTAGACCGATATAGCACGTCATACTATCTTTTTGTCTTGTCAAGCAAACAGTTGCGTGGCACCTGTCAGTAGGTGCGTCAGCGTGGGCCCTCCCACACTAACAACGAAGAGACGCATATATTGGCGTAGATCTCGAGGCTGTGAAAATAACCGTCTGCGGCGCGTGCGCACGTCTTCCAAGAATCCTGGGCAGACGAAACGACATAACTCTTGGGTTAAATACAGTATAGGATAGGTAAGTTACTATTTATTGAACCCCATTGTCATTCGCAACCGCAGCTTTCTTCTTCCTCTCGCCAACCCTAATACATCCGAAATCGCCACCAATCAATCCGTCGCCATTTCCCCGTTCACCAGCAAGGGCAGAGTCATGGCGAAAAGTGATGCGCAGAAGGAAGCAGGGGTCATGGCGAAGGAATGGTGGAAATCGAAAAGCAACGAGCAGACCATTGAAGACCTTATCACCATGGGGGTACTCCACAACAAGGAGCTCACAGGATGGCGTGCGTCAGAGGGCGAGGGGTACCCCGATCCACAACCAGGTGAGATCATGGTGTTCGAGGATTTCTTTAAACGGGGATTTAGGGTTCCGGTACATCCGTTTCTTCAGGGGCTCTGTCTTTACTACGAGATTGGGATTTGCAATCTACATCCCAACTCGATCCTCCTTGTCGCCACTTTTATACATCTCTGCGAAGCATATGGCGGCTTCTAGCCCTATTTCGATTTTTTCGCCATCTTTTCTGTCTACAGAAGAAAGGAAGCGGCGGTTCGAAGATAGCCGGGGGTGTGTACCTCAACCTCCGTGACGGCATGAAAGCCCAGTACCTGCATTGCTCATGGAACACGTCGCTAGACGACTGGTACAAGAAATGGTTCTACATCCGTGAAGAGCCGAACACGATCACGCTATGCGACGTGGGATACATTCTAGAGAAGAGGACAAGCTGGTCAGAGAAGCCCGAGCACCTGGAACAGATTCCAGAAATATTTGGAATGATCCTGTGGAAAAAAAACTAGATGGTCCGAGCGTGGTCGGGAGCTTCATCAGCCGATAGATCCAGCCCTGCCAGAGGAGGGTACATCCTGGCTACGAGTATCAAGGTAGCGCGGACCTGACGAGGACGAGGCAAGGGGCGCTTGACAAAATCGAAGTCAAAGCCAGAATTGGCGAGCTATTTAACTTAGCTGATCCAAATTATGCCAAATTACGCGACATCGAGCACGCTTTCAAGCTTGTCCGACCTCCCCCAAAGATAACTCGTCTTGCATTGTACTCGTAGTCTTATATTGTGGTAGGATAAGTGGAAATTTACTATGTTCACTCCCTTTTATTACCCAGGTTAATGGTCGGGATAGAGCGATAGTGTTTGTGTCGCCACCCCCTGGAGTAGAGTGGCCACAAGGAGCTGATCCCACCACCCAGACCAGCATCGAGATCAAGGACAAGGACGTCGACTGAGCAGTGCTCAGAGTGGGAGAGGAGGCAACAGCCAAAACCGCTAGTAAACGGTCGGCTGCCCCCAAATAGTCGAAGAAGAGATCAGTAACCACCCTGCTCATCGGGGGGCGCTAAATATCAATGAGCCCGAGGGGGACCCGGAGGAGAACCCGGTCGACAAGCGTCGACAGGCGATTTTTGCCTGGCCAGACGATGGCGTAGAGGAGGGAGAAGATGTAGACGCCTTTCAACTTGTCCCTCAAAAAAGGAGGAAGCAACTGGAGTTGATGGAGCAAGGAACACGACCGGTGATGGGAGCGACAACTCTATCGAGCACACCACCGACCACTGCAGCGCCAAGGACAAGCAGCGGAGGGGTCGAGCACCAAGGCCCAGCGATAGTGTTGGATGTAGAGGGAGACCAAGAGTCACCCGCACAGCACGTGGAGCAAGTACGGCCGAAGAGAGGCGCCTTCTCCACATCCTTCCACGCTTCCAACATGTAAGTATTTGTAACCTTATTATAAGTTAGCAATTTGCATTTAATATGATTACTTTTTAAACTTATCTCGGATGTACTAGCTCGGCGTCCACCGAAAGTCCAGACTAGCTAGCCGGAAGTGGCGTGGCGCCGCCAATAAGTGCGGAGCAGACTGCCCAGTGGCCGACCATCGAGGAACCCATAGTAGAAGATCCATCGGGACCTCAGCAAGCAAACAGTCAGACAACAGTCCCCGAGCAGGTGGTCAAGGGAAGAGTCGAGCCAGACACGAGTGCTCCGAGCGCTAAACCTGCTGAGGGCAACACCTCAGCGTCGAGGGTAATAGAGCAGACCGAGGAGCAGCGACCGGAGGTGAGAGCACAAACCACGTTTATCGACGCTATAGCCCGTGGGAAGGCTGTGGTGATCACAGATGCTGCTAACGCCAGACCAGCACCGAGACCCAAAGAAGAGCCTAAATAGGACAAAGTGGAGGAGGTCCTGGGCCATCCGCAAGACAAGCGACAACATGTGTATGTGTTGCGTTGGTGGAACGACCAATGGGTTGTCCATGAGGAAATCCCGGAGGTCGAAGAAACCAAGAAAGTTGAATGGGCGGCAAAATGGCTTGTGACGGAGGTACAGGTAAGCTTCGCTTCACCCCCTGATCTTGCTGTCTAGTCATAGATGTCTTACTTAGCTATCTACACACAGGACTTAATGAAGACCGCAAGAAATGCTTCGACTAGATCACGGGGATCGCTATAAGCAACAAGGAGCTGACAACGGAGGTGGAACGCTTGCGCCAGCAACTTGAAGTCTCCAATCATGAAAAGACATTACAAGAGTCCTAGAACCAGAACCTGGTCATCCAGCTCAGTAATAAAGAGCGGGAAAGAACAGGTAAGTAGCCATTTTATCATACCTACTACTGACAAGTGCTGCTGCGTTGTTGGTAGTAACAGCTGTAGTGTAGGCTTAGAAGCTGAAGTGATCCGTCTCTGAGAGGAGAACAGTCGTGTGGTCGGGGAGTGTGATCGCCTAAACGAGGACAACAGAAAACTGGCGCAAGACCAGTCACAGCTTCGAGACCACACGACCAAGATGACAGAGGAGCTGAAAGGTAAGTTGTCCAACCACCTTTGCTCATTTTTATTGCCTATCGTAGTTTGGCGTAGTATAGCGTCTTAACAGCATGTGCGGTTTGTAGTTATAAAAATAAATGCAAAGAAGCATCTGGAGGCCGTGATGAAAGACCATGATGGCTGGAAGGCGTAATGCCAAGAGATCACCAAAGACCGTGACACTTGGAGAAGTCGGTGCCAGGAGGTGGCAAAGGGCATTTTGCCGGTCCTTAACCTCATCGATCCGGCGCTAGCAGAAGATGTGTCAAGAACGCCACAGCTGGGATTGATCGAGAGATGCCAAAAGGCATGGGGATGGTTCTAGGAGTTCGTGAAGGAGGCGGGAGAGTATGCAGGCGCACATGTGCTAAGCATAGTACGTGCTCACTACCCCTTGATCGATCTCAAGCGCTTGGAGGCTGGATACCCGAATAAGGTAGATCCAGACAAGGCCGAGGAGCTACGGATGACCCAGCTGGACTTGTCGGCGAAAATAATTGGCGATATTAACCTGTGTAGAGGTGCGACACCACCTGTACAAGGAACGCCGTCAACAAGTTAGCTGGGAGCGCCGTCATTTTCAAGCCAACCGGCGAAGCCTGCGGTCTCGACCAGCCAGGCATCGGCGGGGCCATCTTCTTCAGCTTGATCAGTGCCAGAGTCCCCGAGACCCTTGCATGATGTCAGGCCCGGCGAGCAGCAGGTGCCGCGTGCCCCAACCAGCCAATAGTATAGGCTATAGCTATAGAAGAAAATGTGGTTGTGTTATTGTAAACTTGGACCTTTTCAGGCAAGCTTGTAATAACGTAACTATATATCAACATAAGCTTGTTTGTTTTGTAGAAAACATGTTTAAGCTCGGATATCGTGTTGATGTAACTAAGTTAGAATGTGTTGGCATTCTATTTAGTTGTACCAGTTTAGTCGACACATCATCCTAAAAGATTTGTATGGCCCTGGTTTGTCTTGTGGTCGGAGTGTAAGGTGCGTAGCTTGTGCACATGTAGAAACACACAAGTCAAACCAGAGAGCACCTGCCGATCACCCGTAGCGTAGAGAGCGGATCTCGTGCACGCGTTGGGAGGAACCAGAGACAGGGCCTGCTCCGAGAACCTAAGAAGGAATGGTGGTCGGTTTTAACTGGTAGAGTTAAAATAACAAAAGACTTCGAAGTGACATATTAGAGTGGTTGGAGAAATCATAATAGCTTTATTGAAATAAATCGAAAGTACAAGAGGGGTACATATCTTAGTAGTTAAGCATAGAAACGCCTAAGCTTGTCGATGTGGCATGAATTGGGTACGTCTGTTCCGTCTAGGTGAGCTAACCTGTAAGATGTAGGGCGTGTAACCTCCTTGATCATGAAGGGCCCTTGCCATGGGGTTGCGAGTTTGTGGACGCCAGCCTGATTCGTCTTTCACTTTAGGACCAGGTCCCCAACCACGAAGAAACGCTCCTTGACGTTCTTGTTGTAGTACCTGCGTAACACAGCAAGGTATTTGGCTGTACGTACATAAGAATCGAGTCACTTCTCTTCTGCACTATTCACTTCTAGCTCCCGTACTTCATTGGCCTTGTCTTCATCGAAGTTCTCTACCCGTGCTGATCTGAAGGCTATATCTACTGGGAGCACTGTCTCAGCGCCATAAACCATAAAGTATGGCGATACATCGGTATTGCGACTGGGCTAGGTTCTGAGACCCCAGACCATGGCTGGTAACTCTTTGAGCCATCTTCTGGGAACTTTGTCATTCTCTCTGTACATCCTCTTCTTAAGTGCATCCAGGATCATACCATTTGCCCGCTCGACCTATCCATTAGCTCTAGGGTGTGCCACCGAGACGTATTTTACTACTATGCTCCTTTCATCGCAGAAGTCCCAAAAAGCATTCCCGGTGAACTGAGTACCCAGATCAGTGATGATGCTATTGAGTATGCCGAAGCGATGGATGACCTAGTCGAGGAACGCGACAGCCTTTTCTGAAGATGCCTTGACCAGGGGCATGTACTCTATCCACTTGGAGAATTTGTTGATCAGCACAAAGACGCATGTAAATTTCCTAGGGGCCGGTTTGAAAGGCCCGATCATATCCAGTCCCCAGCATACGAAGGGCCAACAGGCTAGTATAGTCTGAATCTCGTGTGTTGGTACGTGGATTCTCTTGGCGAAGAACTGACAACCTTCACAATGGTGGACTAGCCTCTCTGCATTGGCTATGGCTAACGGCCAATAGAACCCTGCTCGGAAAGCCTTGCCCACCAGCGTTCTCGAGGCCGCGTGATTGCCGCAGGAGCCAGAGTGGATTTTGTCTAGGAGATGTTCACCATTCTCCTGGGTTATACACTTCATCAAGATTTCCTCCTTAGCATTCTTGCACCACAATTTGCCATTGATGAGCAGATACTACTTACTGCGATGCATCAGGCGTTCGTTTTCTGTCCGATCGGTGTAACCGCTGCCATCTGTTAGGTATTTGATGAAAGGTACTCTCCAGTCGGGCTTCTTAGTGGTCGGAGGTGATTTGGTGGTGTTTGACGCCAGAACCGTAGCCACCAATAGCTGGTCTGGAGGCTTGTCGACCGCGGGATCCTCTTCTTTGATGGAGGGCGTGAGCAGGTCTTGAACAAATATGTCATGTGGTACTTTGGCTCGGATGATCCTAACTTTGACAGCGCATCTGCTGCTTGATTTTTGTCCCGGACCACATGTGTGTACTCGATGCCATAGAACTTGCCTTCCAGCTTTTTAATCGCTTTGCAGTATGCATCCATCTTTTTGCTGGTCGTATCCCAGTCCTTATTGAGTTGATTGATGACCAGAGCTAAGTCTCCATAGACATAGAGATGTTTGACACCAAGCTTGACCGCAATGCGCAGACCATGTAGGCATGCTTCATACTCGGCGGCGTTATTAGACGCCGAGAAATAAATCCTGAGGATATATTGGAGCTGCTCCTTGGATGGTGATACGAAAAGGACTCCTGCTCCTGCGCCGTCGATGTTGAGAGAGCCGTCGAAGTACATCTTCCAATACTTGGCGGCCCCCTGAGAGGCAGGTGTTCTTAAGTCTGTCCACTCAATGATGAAATCGACAAGTGCCTGAGACTTGATTATAGTGCGGCTTGCAAATTCCAAGGAGAAAGGGCATAGCTCCATTGCCCATTTGACGATGCGCTCGTTTGCATCCTTGTTGCGAATGATGTCTCCCAGAGGGTACTCAGTCATGACCACCACACGATATCCATCAAAGTAGTGTTTCAACTTTTGGGATGTAATTAGTATGGCATAGATCAGTTTTTGAATCTGTGGGTACCTGGTCTTGGATTCATTGAGCACCTCACTAATGAAATAAATTGATCATTGTACCTTGTAAACGTGATCGGGCTCGTCACGCTCGACCACTATGGCAATGGAGACCACTCGATTAGTTGCCGCAATGTAAAGCGGGAGGGTTTCGTCTTCTCTGGGAGCAGTGAGTATCGGAGGTGATGTAAGGAATTGTTTCAGCTGTGTAAAGGTAGCATCTGCTTCCTCCGACCACTCAAACTTCTCGGATGCTTTGAGCAGCTTGAAAAATGATAGTCCTTTTTCGTCTAATCTTGATATGAAACGACTGAGGGCAGCCATGCATCCAGTAAGCTTCTAAACATCCTTCACCTTTTTGGGCAGCTTCATATCCAAGACAGCTTTTACCTTCTCTAGGTTAGGGTGTATGCCGTCGTGACTGATGACGTTGCTGAGCAATATACCAGATGGAACACCAAAGATGCACTTCCTTGGTTTTAATTTCCATTAGAATGTGTTAAGGGCTGCAAAGGTACGTTCCAAGTTGTCAACAAGGGTGTATGCTTCCTAGGTTTTAACAACTACATCGTCAACATAAGCCTCGACGAGGTCGTCTTTTATCTCGTCTTTAAGGCAGCCCTGTATGGCACGTTGGTAGGTAGCCCCGGCGTTCTTGAGCCCGAATGACATGGTCGTGTAGCAGTAGGCGCCGAAGGGCGTGATGAAGGATGTCTTAATCTGGTCGTCCTTTTTGAGAGCGATCTGGTGATAACCAGAGTAGCAATCGAGAAAGGAAAGCAACTCACAACCGGCAGTTGAATCTACGACCTCGTCTATGTGAGGTAAGCCAAAGGGGTCTTTAGGGCAGTGTTTATTGAGATCAGTGTAATCAACGCACATTCTCCATTCATTATTCTTTTTACGTACAAGAATCGGGTTGGCTAACCACTCCGGATGATACACTTCTTCGATAAATCCAGCTACCAAAAGCCATGTAACTTCTACCCTAATAGCCTCCTTTTTGTCGCGAGTGAACCGTCATAGCTTCTGCTTGATAGGTTTGGCCTTGTCATCAACATTTATGGAGTGCTCGATCAAGTTCTGAGGTACACCGGGCTTGTCAGCGGGTTTCCATGCGAACACACTCACGTTGCTCCTCAAGAACCTGACGAGCGTGTCTTCCTATTTAGGATCCAGGTTGGCCCCAATAAGGGCCGTTTTGCTGGGATCACCATCGACCAGCTGGATCGCTTTGTGCTCTTTGGACTTGATGTTCTTGCGTGGGGCCTCGAGCTCTGGGATCTCCAGGTGGTCGGCTGGGGTCTTCTTGGCGTCGAGCGTGGTCTCGGCCATGCGAATAGAGAGGTCGTGGGCCTCTGCTATTTTGAAGTTGTCATCCTCGTAGGTGTAAGCTGCGTATACGTTGCCCCTTAGAGTTAGAACCCCCTTCTCAGTAGGCATCTTGAGCACCAAATACCTATAGTGAGGTATGGCCATGAACTTGGTGAGCACTAGTCGGCCAAGGATAGCATGGTAGGTGCCTTCGAAGTCAGCGACCATGAAGTTGATGTAGTCGGTGCAGAAGTGGTCTGGGGTACCAAATTGCATAGGTAGCGTGATCTGCCCGAGAGGTGTGCAGCTCTGTCAGGGGAGAACACCCCAGAACTGTGCCTCGTATGGCTTGAGATCAGCCTAGGTTATCTTCAGGGCTGGCAAACTGTTCTTGAATAGTATATCGATGGAACTGCCGCCGTCAATCAGCACTCTATCGAACTGAACCTTGATGATACAAGGATCGAGAACCAGAGGAAAACGCCCTGGCTCAGGTATTATAGCCCATTGGTCCTTTCTGCTGAAGGAGATCTCATGGTGAGACCAAGGAGGGAGCCATGGATCAGCGATGACGTTGTCGGCGTTGGCCACGTTCAAGCAAGCGTGGGCGAGCAGCTTGCGTTCTCGTTTGGTCTCGATGGACACTTTGCCCCCAATAATGGTGTGGACGCGGTCGGTTGGCTTGACGTACTTGTGATGGGGATCTACGTCTTCATCATCGTTGTCCTCGTTACGCTGCTCCCCTGTGTCGTTAGGCTTATCGAATGTATCCGGAGCCTATTAGCGCGTGTAGATAGATTTGAGAACACGGCAATTCTCCATGGTATGGTTTGACTTGGGATGGAGCTGGCAGGGTCCTTTCAATGCTTTGGCATAGTCTTCTTCATAGTTGCGATGTCCGCCACCTTTTTTAACGGTGATGACTTCGCCGTCGTCTTCCCGAGCACGCTTGCCCCTGTAATCGTCACGGCGATTACGTCGCTGATTATGCTGGTCGCAGTAGTCGCGGGAATCGTTGCGCTGGTTGCGGCAATCAAAATTGTCGTTCCAACCACGGTTGCCGCGGTGTGGGGGTGATCGGAGCGTGGAACCCTTGCTGCTTATTCGATGATTATCTTTTTAACATCATCGGCATCCACATATTTTTTAGCAGTGGCTAGGAGCGCTGTGACCGATTCAAGTCTTTTGTGGAGGAGCTTGTCCCTTAGGGCATCGTGGAAGCGGAGACCTATCAGGGACCTAATACCAGGGTACCCCAGAAGGTGAAACCAATAACCACCGAACGTGAAAAACTTCTGGACGCATAAGGGCACCGTGTCATCCCTTGTTCGAGTGATAGGAGTTCGGTTCCGCCTTGCCCGACACCTTTAGGATGGGCTCGGTCTCGCCCGAGGGCTGAGGGATAAACTCCGTCTCGCCCGACGCCTTTAGGGCGGGCTCGGTCTCGCCCGAGGGCTGAGGGATGGATTCTGCCTCGCCCGATCCCGGAGGGGCGGGGTCAGCCTCACCCGATGCCTTTGGGGGATAACCCTGCCTCGCCCAAAGGCTCAAGGTTAATCTCTGTCTCGCACGACGCCTTTAGGGCGGGCTCGGTCTCACCCGAGGGCTGAGGGATGGATTCCGCCTCGCCTGATCCAGGAGGGGCGGGGTTAGTCTCGCCCAAGAGATAGGGATTGGTCTCCATCTCACCCGACAGCCAAGAATGAGCCTCGCCCTGATCGATATCTATCCCTCATGATGATGGGTACAGGATGAGACAAGATGTTCGGGTCAACCATGGCTCCAAGGACCATACCCTACGCCCTGGTAGGAAAAGTACTGCCAGGGAACAACAGGATTGATGCTTTAGACCCTTCCGGGCGCCGCAGAACCCAAAAGGCATTACAGGTGCGTGCACCTCACCCTGTAGAGTTGTAGGCGCCGCCTTCAGCTCTGGGACACAAAACCCGACGAAGATATACGACAACCGCTACGCTCTAGGAAGGGATTTGCTATCTCCACGAACGACGGATATTCCGTCACCATGCTGTGGACCCGAGGGAGCGGCGCCCGCTTCCCGACCCCTCAGGTCCACCCAGTCAGAAGGCCTTAGCCACGGCGCTACACCGGACCCCGACCCCGCGTTCCTCCAACGAGGACTCATGGGAACTAGAAGGCGTGCGGAGCAAGGCTGGGGGAGGCTCATAAGTCAAAACCACTATACTACAGCCCATACCCTGCGTAGGGCAGCATTCTGTAACTAACCTGACATCCTACAGAGACATCGACAACATTGTAAGCACTTATCTTCCTTCGCACTCATCAGAATGAAGGACCTGACCGGGTAGACGTGAGCCACAAGACTAAATAGAGTACGCGTCCTAGAGCCCTCACCCTTGTAAAGCCAGCCCCTTCATCTATAAAAGGGGATGCGCTTCCTCCATCAGGGGGGGACCGAAAAATGGGACCGAACAAGAGAACGCACTCATACACACAGTCAAGCGTCTACGAAGCTCTTGACCACCTTTCAACCCTTCCATCAGAGACTTGGGACCAGTCCCTCTCTCGATCGTTTGTACCCCTTACTACAGACCGTTCACGGTGTTAATAACACAAGCAGCAGCAAACTGGATGTAGGGACGTTTCACCCGAACCAGTATAAATCTTGTGTCCTTTAACGCACCATCCGAGCCTAATGCGCATTACTATAAATTTACTTGCCGGTGCTTGTACGAAACACTGACAGTTGGCGCGCCAGGTAGGGGCTTGCGCGTTCCAAATTAGGCCTCGGATGGCCACCCACGCAATCACCTGGGCCCCGGGCGCACACGTGCGTTTCGGCGACCTAGATTTCATCA